>NC_086452.1:226003578-226303578 GCF_028390025.1 Pseudophryne corroboree | reverse complement strand
TTTTTATTGCGCTTGTAGCAAGACATCAGTTTGGTGTTTTGTAAGCCCAATTCGGGGTCACTCTGAACAATGGGCCACAATTTTTTAGAGATCTGGTTGATCCCTGTACTTGCAGCATGGTATTGTACCACCCAAGGGATCATGGGACTAGTTGTAGAGGGGGTATCGGATGGCCTTATGAGTGTGTCCCGATCTAATAATAGAACCTTCTCCTTAGCTGCTTTAAGGAGATGCATGGGGTATCCCCGTTGGGCAAACTGTTCAACCATCTCATCCATCTGCACCTCCGCCTTGGCGGGGTCAGAAGTAATGCGTCTGACTCGAAGGAGCTGGGAGTAGGGCAAGCCTTTTTTAAGTGGCTGTGGCTGGAAACTCTTATAGTGCAGCATATTATTTTTGTCGGTGGTTTTGGCGTATAAGGAGGTAGTAATTTTACCTTGTTCAAGGGCAATATGTACATCTAAATAATTGATGGCATATTCACTGATGGTGTACGTTAATTTAATTGGGTGCTGCAACCTATTATGAGTTTCAATAACCTGCTCAAGCTTACTTTTCGGACCCTGCCAGATTAACAGTAGGTCGTCGATGTACCGACAATAAAACAAGATATTATTTGCCACCTCGGGATCTGAAAAGAAAATTTCCTGTTCTACATGAAACATGAAGACGTTAGAGTATGCCGGAGCCACAGGGGACCCCATGGCACACCCCTTCTGTTGCAGATAAATCTGACCGTCATATAAGAGAAAAAAATTTTGTAGGGTCATTTGTAATAATTGTATACACAATTTAATGCTGTTACCCTGGAATGCACTATGATTGCTCAAAAATTGCTCCATGATTTCTAAACCCATCTCATGGGGGATCACCGTATATAAATTTTGAACATCAATACTACATAATAATATATTGTCATCAAATGTAGGTAATTGGTGTAACTTCTGCAATAATGTAGTGGTGTCTAACAAAAAACGTGGATGCATTTGTATACAGGGTTGAAGCAGAGAATCTAAGTATAGTGCAGTGGGTTGAAATAGGGATGATCGGGCAGAGATAATGGGACGTCCTGGTGGATTATTCAATGACTTGTGAATTTTCGGTGTAGTGTACAACAGGGGCATGACGGGGTGTGCTGGAATAAGTGCATTGCGTATAACTTTAGATAATGTACCCTCCTGTACTGCACTATCCAATAGTAAAGTGAGTTGGCTCTTAAATTCGGTAGTAGGATCTTTAGACAACAAACAATAAGTCTCTTGATCTTGTAGTTGGCGTGTAATTTCCTCTTTATAGTCCTTTTTATTCTGAATAACTAAAGCCCCGCCCTTATCTGCGGGGCGAAAAATAAGTTCATCCTGCGCTGCCAGATGATGTAAGGCTTCGTTCTCGGCTTTGGATAAGTTATAGCGTATCTGAGGCATCTCAGTTACATACGCACTGGTTTGATCATCCAACAATCTGCCGAATGTTTTAATTGAAGCGTTCTGGGATTGAGGTTCAAATTTGGATTTAGGCAGGATCTGTTGGAGTTTATGAGGAATTTCTGATTCTATTAATGAAGGTGTCTGTTTATGAAAATGTTCTTTCAGTTTCAATTGCCGTTGCAACCGGTATTTTTCTATTTGCCAACTGAATGGATCACGTTTAGCAGTCGGGATGAATGATAAACCTCTTGACAAAACACTTAGTTCAGTTCTGGATAGATCGTACTCTGACAGATTAACCACTAGCGTTTCGGATTTTTCGGTGGTCTCCCTACCCTGTTTCTGCCTCTGCCACTGGCGGCCTCTTCTGGTGTAGGGCCGCTGGCTGCGTTTTTGTCTGGGGGCTGGGTTCGTGGAGTACTGCCTAAAGGGCGCTGGCCCTGATGGTGATGACTGGCGGAGTCAGATTCACTTGTAGATGGAGTATGTTCATGAGATGACTCGAAATCTCTCTGCCGGTATGGTCTCCGTCGAAAAAATGGTTTTCTTTGGTCACGATTGCTGGAGGAATCCGTCCATCTGTATACGTTATGGTTTTCATAGTCACCATCAACTTTGGCACGTTTTTGTGTTTTGAACTTAATAAGATCACGTTTGTGGATCTGGAGCTGGCCATTGAGTTTTTCATACCAGTTGGTACTTGTATCTGCCTGTAAAATGGGTTTGTGGACGGTCTCGAATTCTGCTATTTTTGCTTTTATAGCATTCATCTCTTTGGTGGATTGCTCTATTATCAGAAGCATAAGATCCATCGAGCATTTGCTAAGGATACCCACCCACTTCTTGCAAAAGGCCAGATCGTTACGGCCTATAGTGGGTGAGTTCCTGACTCGTAAACCACGGGGGATCTTTTTTGCTCTGTAATAATCTGAGAGCGAGATGCAGTGGTAATAATAGTCTATTTCTTTACGGTGCAGACGGAGTAACTCACGATAGGAGCTATCTGGCGCGCTGGCCTCCTTCTGAGCATCCATAATCTCTGAGTATAATATCTCCTCCGCCTCTGCTTCGGAATACCCGTGTAGGTCACCTATTGCATAGTTAGAGAGCTGGGGGCAACCCACTGCATCTCCACTGGATTCAGCCATAATTGAGACTGGTTTTCACCACACTTGTATCACTGCAGGTATGTAATTGTTTATAGTACAAATAATGCAGTATCAAGTTCCCTCCACATAGCCCGTTAGCTGTGTAAGTAACACCAATGTGCAACAATCTGCTAGTGCAAATACGCTGATTTAAAGTGCAAATATCGATTAAAAACAAGTGGCAGAGGAAACAGGGTAATTAATGTACATCAATACCATAAAGGGAGCCTTGAAATAAAAAGTATGTTAGAGATGCCACTCTAACAACTTACGAATATACAGTCCATGTATTCCGGCTCTCCATTGAATGTAAACAACTGCTCCGGGTGCCTCTGTAGCACAATTACATACCCATACAATAGACGTGGCACTCCTGGAGTCTTGTACAATGAAACTCATAAGCAGGCAGTTTAGTAGGACAACAACGTTTCAATGCCGAATTTATTTGGGCATTTTCCTCAGGTTACAAACATACACAATACTCCTTATACGCCAAAACCACCGACAAAAATAATATGCTGCACTATAAGAGTTTCCATCCACAGCCACTTAAAAAAGGCTTGCCCTACTCCCAGCTCCTTCGAGTCAGACGCATTACTTCTGACCCCGCCAAGGCGGAGGTGCAGATGGATGAGATGGTTGAACAGTTTGCCCAACGGGGATACCCCATGCATCTCCTTAAAGCAGCTAAGGAGAAGGTTCTATTATTAGATCGGGACACACTCATAAGGCCATCCGATACCCCCTCTACAACTAGTCCCATGATCCCTTGGGTGGTACAATACCATGCTGCAAGTACAGGGATCAACCAGATCTCTAAAAAATTGTGGCCCATTGTTCAGAGTGACCCCGAATTGGGCTTACAAAACACCAAACTGATGTCTTGCTACAAGCGCAATAAAAACTTGAGAGACATCCTTGTTAAAACAGATGTCTCCCAAAAAACATCCACTCAGGTCTTGTTCCACAAAAAGGGATGCATTCGATGCACATGCACCACCTGCCAGTTTTTAATACCAGGAGAAACATTCCAACACCCTCAGTCTGGCAAAACCATGTACATTGCCCATACGCTCACATGTTCATCCAAATTTGTCATATACCAACTGATATGCCACTGTGGGCTGTCATATATTGGCAAAACAGAACGTATGTTTAAGGAACGTATGGCAGCCCACAGATCAGCTATCAAAATAGCTATCAACAAGGGTTCTAGTGAACAGCCAGTGGCCAGGCACTTTGCCCATTGGAAGCACCCCCTCACCACGCTTAAATACCGAATGATAGATCACGTACCGGCTTCCATCAGAGGTGGTGATCGGGGTGGCAAACTCCTGAGACTAGAGGCTCGTTGGATCTACCGGTTGGGTACTATTCATCCGAACGGTCTTAACGAGTCTCAGGGCTTTAATAGTTTTTTATAATTTATACAGCTAGCTTCGTTTTTTGTCTTTTTTGTCTCTTTAGACTATATTTTTTTAGCAAGCCAGCTCGGGTTCTTTTCCCATACATGTAACTGCCTGGCTTTATTTTTGATTGATATGTGCCCACTAGGTGGCGGTACATATCTGATTCTATTTAGCAATTCCTTATGAGCATGCATTAGCTCACCTAGGTTTACTAGGTCAGTAGGGTGATATGATCATCAATATGAGTATTGTGATTTTCCTATACCTACTTTGTAACATGGATTACATTAATGCCCCTTTTTGATGGTACACATCATGGCCACAGGCTTTATTCCTATGCTTCTCATAATATCAGAGTAGATTGATTTATGCACATGGCACGATTGCCCACATTTTGCATTATATGTTAGGCCACTATTCTTTGCATGTGTATTTCAGCTGGCAATTAGTTTACATCTTGTTATTAGGTTGCTATAGATACATTTTGAAGACGACAGTATCATAATAGTTGTATCATATGGCACACGCGATCAGCGCGACTTGTTGTATCTAGGTAACCAGCCTGTGTTGTGTAGGTATCCATGGTGACGGGATGCACATAGGGGAAGTGACGTATCATGACGTCATTGTAGCTGCGCCGGACGGAGCGGACGCCGCCCCACACGCTACACGCGGCACGAGCACCTGGGTGATTAGTCGTCTTTATAGGTAAGATGTTGTTTTGTGTATGTTTGTAACCTGAGGAAAATGCCCAAATAAATTCGGCATTGAAACGTTGTTGTCCTACTAAACTGCCTGCTTATGAGTTTCATTGTACAAGACTCCAGGAGTGCCACGTCTATTGTATGGGTATGTAATTGTGCTACAGAGGCACCCGGAGCAGTTGTTTACATTCAATGGAGAGCCGGAATACATGGACTGTATATTCGTAAGTTGTTAGAGTGGCATCTCTAACATACTTTTTATTTCAAGGCTCCCTTTATGGTATTGATGTACATTAATTACCCTGTTTCCTCTGCCACTTGTTTTTAATCGATATTTGCACTTTAAATCAGCGTATTTGCACTAGCAGATTGTTGCACATTGGTGTTACTTACACAGCTAACGGGCTATGTGGAGGGAACTTGATACTGCATTATTTGTACTATGGCCCTCATTCCGAGTTGTTCGCTCGGTATTTTTCATCGCATCGCAGTGAAAATCCGCTTAGTACGCATGCGCAATGTTCGCACTGCGACTGCGCCAAGTAACTTTACTATGAAGAAAGTATTTTTACTCACGGCTTTTTCTTCGCTCCGGCGAACGTAATGTGATTGACAGGAAATGGGTGTTACTGGGCGGAAACACGGCGTTTCAGGGGCGTGTGGCTGAAAACGCTACCGTTTCCGGAAAAAACGCAGGAGTGGCCGGAGAAACGGTGGGAGTGCCTGGGCGAACGCTGGGTGTGTTTGTGACGTCAACCAGGAACGACAAGCACTGAAATGATCGCACAGGCAGAGTAAGTCTGGAGCTACTCTGAAACTGCTAAGTAGTTAGTAATCGCATTATTGCGAATACATCGGTCGCAATTTTAAGAAGCTAAGATTCACTCCCAGTAGGCGGCGGCTTAGCGTGTGTAACTCTGCTAAATTCGTCTTGCGACCGATCAACTCGGAATGAGGGCCTATAAACAATTACATACCTGCAGTGATACAAGTGTGGTGAAAACCAGTCTCAATTATGGCTGAATCCAGTGGAGATGCAGTGGGTTGCCCCCAGCTCTCTAACTATGCAATAGGTGACCTACACGGGTATTCCGAAGCAGAGGCGGAGGAGATATTATACTCAGAGATTATGGATGCTCAGAAGGAGGCCAGCGCGCCAGATAGCTCCTATCGTGAGTTACTCCGTCTGCACCGTAAAGAAATAGACTATTATTACCACTGCATTTCGCTCTCAGATTATTACAGAGCAAAAAAGATCCCCCGTGGTTTACGAGTCAGGAACTCACCCACTATAGGCCGTAACGATCTGGCCTTTTGCAAGAAGTGGGTGGGTATCCTTAACAAATGCTCAATGGATCTTATGCTTCTGATAATAGAGCAATCCACCAAAGAGATGAATGCTATAAAAGCAAAAATAGCAGAATTCGAGACCGTCCACAAACCCATTTTACAGGCAGATACAAGTACCAACTGGTATGAAAAACTCAATGGCCAGCTCCAGATCCACAAACGTGATCTTATTAAGTTCAAAACACAAAAACGTGCCAAAGTTGATGGTGACTATGAAAACCATAACGTATACAGATGGACGGATTCCTCCAGCAATCGTGACCAAAGAAAACCATTTTTTCGACGGAGACCATACCGGCAGAGAGATTTCGAGTCATCTCATGAACATACTCCATCTACAAGTGAATCTGACTCCGCCAGTCATCACCATCAGGGCCAGCGCCCTTTAGGCAGTACTCCACGAACCCAGCCCCCAGACAAAAACGCAGCCAGCGGCCCTACACCAGAAGAGGCCGCCAGTGGCAGAGGCAGAAACAGGGTAGGGAGACGACCGAAAAATCCGAAACGCTAGTGGTTAATCTGTCAGATTACGATCTATCCAGAACTGAACTAAGTGTTTTGTCAAGAGGTTTATCATTCATCCCGACTGCTAAACGTGATCCATTCAGTTGGCAAATAGAAAAATACCGGTTGCAATGGCAATTGAAACTGAAAGAACATTTTCATAAACAGACACCTTCATTAATAGAATCAGAAATTCCTCCTAAACTCCAACAGATCCTGCCTAAATCCAAATTTGAACCTCAATCCCAGAACGCTTCAATTAAAACATTCGGCAGATTGTTGGATGATCAAACAAGTGCGTATGTAACTGAGATGCCTCAGATACGCTATAACTTATCCAAAGCCGAGAACGAAGCCTTACATCATCTGGCAGCGCAGGATGAACTTATTTTTCGCCCCGCAGATAAGGGCGGGGATTTAGTTATTCAGAATAAAAAGGACTATAAAGAGGAAATTACACGCCAACTACAAGATCAAGAGACTTATTGTTTGTTGTCTAAAGATCCTACTACCGAATTTAAGAGCCAACTCACTTTACTATTGGATAGTGCAGTACAGGAGGGTACATTATCTAAAGTTATACGCAATGCACTTATTCCAGCACACCCCGTCATGCCCCTGTTGTACACTACACCGAAAATCCACAAGTCATTGAATAATCCACCAGGACGTCCCATTATCTCTGCCCGATCATCCCTATTTCAACCCACTGCACTATACTTAGATTCTCTGCTTCAACCCTGTATACAAATGCATCCACGTTTTTTGTTAGACACCACTACATTATTGCAGAAGTTACACCAATTACCTACATTTGATGACAATATATTATTATGTAGTATTGATGTTCAAAATTTATATACGGTGATCCCCCATGAGATGGGTTTAGAAATCATGGAGCAATTTTTGAGCAATCATAGTGCATTCCAGGGTAACAGCATTAAATTGTGTATACAATTATTACAAATGACCCTACAAAATTTTTTTCTCTTATATGACGGTCAGATTTATCTGCAACAGAAGGGGTGTGCCATGGGGTCCCCTGTGGCTCCGGCATACTCTAACGTCTTCATGTTTCATGTAGAACAGGAAATTTTCTTTTCAGATCCCGAGGTGGCAAATAATATCTTGTTTTATTGTCGGTACATCGACGACCTACTGTTAATCTGGCAGGGTCCGAAAAGTAAGCTTGAGCAGGTTATTGAAACTCATAATAGGTTGCAGCACCCAATTAAATTAACGTACACCATCAGTGAATATGCCATCAATTATTTAGATGTACATATTGCCCTTGAACAAGGTAAAATTACTACCTCCTTATACGCCAAAACCACCGACAAAAATAATATGCTGCACTATAAGAGTTTCCATCCACAGCCACTTAAAAAAGGCTTGCCCTACTCCCAGCTCCTTCGAGTCAGACGCATTACTTCTGACCCCGCCAAGGCGGAGGTGCAGATGGATGAGATGGTTGAACAGTTTGCCCAACGGGGATACCCCATGCATCTCCTTAAAGCAGCTAAGGAGAAGGTTCTATTATTAGATCGGGACACACTCATAAGGCCATCCGATACCCCCTCTACAACTAGTCCCATGATCCCTTGGGTGGTACAATACCATGCTGCAAGTACAGGGATCAACCAGATCTCTAAAAAATTGTGGCCCATTGTTCAGAGTGACCCCGAATTGGGCTTACAAAACACCAAACTGATGTCTTGCTACAAGCGCAATAAAAACTTGAGAGACATCCTTGTTAAAACAGATGTCTCCCAAAAAACATCCACTCAGGTCTTGTTCCACAAAAAGGGATGCATTCGATGCACATGCACCACCTGCCAGTTTTTAATACCAGGAGAAACATTCCAACACCCTCAGTCTGGCAAAACCATGTACATTGCCCATACGCTCACATGTTCATCCAAATTTGTCATATACCAACTGATATGCCCCTGTGGGCTGTCATATATTGGCAAAACAGAACGTATGTTTAAGGAACGTATGGCAGCCCACAGATCAGCTATCAAAATAGCTATCAACAAGGGTTCTAGTGAACAGCCAGTGGCCAGGCACTTTGCCCATTGGAAGCACCCCCTCACCACGCTTAAATACCGAATGATAGATCACGTACCGGCTTCCATCAGAGGTGGTGATCGGGGTGGCAAACTCCTGAGACTAGAGGCTCGTTGGATCTACCGGTTGGGTACTATTCATCCGAACGGTCTTAACGAGTCTCAGGGCTTTAATAGTTTTTTATAATTTATACAGCTAGCTTCGTTTTTTGTCTTTTTTGTCTCTTTAGACTATATTTTTTTAGCAAGCCAGCTCGGGTTCTTTTCCCATACATGTAACTGCCTGGCTTTATTTTTGATTGATATGTGCCCACTAGGTGGCGGTACATATCTGATTCTATTTAGCAATTCCTTATGAGCATGCATTAGCTCACCTAGGTTTACTAGGTCAGTAGGGTGATATGATCATCAATATGAGTATTGTGATTTTCCTATACCTACTTTGTAACATGGATTACATTAATGCCCCTTTTTGATGGTACACATCATGGCCACAGGCTTTATTCCTATGCTTCTCATAATATCAGAGTAGATTGATTTATGCACATGGCACGATTGCCCACATTTTACATTATATGTTAGGCCACTATTCTTTGCATGTGTATTTCAGCTGGCAATTAGTTTACATCTTGTTATTAGGTTGCTATAGATACATTTTGAAGACAACAGTATCATAATAGTTGTATCATATGGCACACGCGATCAGCGCGACTTGTTGTATCTAGGTAACCAGCCTGTGTTGTGTAGGTATCCATGGTGACGGGATGCACATAGGGGAAGTGACGTATCATGACGTCATTGTAGCTGCGCCGGACGGAGCGGACGCCGCCCCACACGCTACACGCGGCACGAGCACCTGGGTGATTAGTCGTCTTTATAGGTAAGATGTTGTTTTGTGTATGTTTGTAACCTGAGGAAAATGCCCAAATAAATTCGGCATTGAAACGTTGTTGTCCTACTAAACTGCCTGCTTATGAGTTTCATTGTACAAGACTCCAGGAGTGCCACGTCTATTGTATGGGTATGTAATTGTGCTACAGAGGCACCCGGAGCAGTTGTTTACATTCAATGGAGAGCCGGAATACATGGACTGTATATTCGTAAGTTGTTAGAGTGGCATCTCTAACATACTTTTTATTTCAAGGCTCCCTTTATGGTATTGATGTACATTAATTACCCTGTTTCCTCTGCCACTTGTTTTTAATCGATATTTGCACTTTAAATCAGCGTATTTGCACTAGCAGATTGTTGCACATTGGTGTTACTTACACAGCTAACGGGCTATGTGGAGGGAACTTGAAACTGCATTATTTGTACTATGGCCCTCATTCCGAGTTGTTCGCTCGGTATTTTTCATCGCATCGCAGTGAAAATCCGCTTAGTACGCATGCGCAATGTTCGCACTGCGACTGCGCCAAGTAACTTTACTATGAAGAAAGTATTTTTACTCACGGCTTTTTCTTCGCTCCGGCGAACGTAATGTGATTGACAGGAAATGGGTGTTACTGGGCGGAAACACGGCGTTTCAGGGGCGTGTGGCTGAAAAGGCTACCGTTTCCGGAAAAAACGCAGGAGTGGCCGGAGAAACGGTGGGAGTGCCTGGGCGAACGCTGGGTGTGTTTGTGACGTCAACCAGGAACGACAAGCACTGAAATGATCGCACAGGCAGAGTAAGTCTGGAGCTACTCTGAAACTGCTAAGTAGTTAGTAATCGCATTATTGCGAATACATCGGTCGCAATTTTAAGAAGCTAAGATTCACTCCCAGTAGGCGGCGGCTTAGCGTGTGTAACTCTGCTAAATTCGCCTTGCGACCGATCAACTCGGAATGAGGGCCTATAAACAATTACATACCTGCAGTGATACAAGTGTGGTGAAAACCAGTCTCAATTATGGCTGAATCCAGTGGAGATGCAGTGGGTTGCCCCCAGCTCTCTAACTATGCAATAGGTGACCTACACGGGTATTCCGAAGCAGAGGCGGAGGAGATATTATACTCAGAGATTATGGATGCTCAGAAGGAGGCCAGCGCGCCAGATAGCTCCTATCGTGAGTTACTCCGTCTGCACCGTAAAGAAATAGACTATTATTACCACTGCATTTCGCTCTCAGATTATTACAGAGCAAAAAAGATCCCCCGTGGTTTACGAGTCAGGAACTCACCCACTATAGGCCGTAACGATCTGGCCTTTTGCAAGAAGTGGGTGGGTATCCTTAACAAATGCTCAATGGATCTTATGCTTCTGATAATAGAGCAATCCACCAAAGAGATGAATGCTATAAAAGCAAAAATAGCAGAATTCGAGACCGTCCACAAACCCATTTTACAGGCAGATACAAGTACCAACTGGTATGAAAAACTCAATGGCCAGCTCCAGATCCACAAACGTGATCTTATTAAGTTCAAAACACAAAAACGTGCCAAAGTTGATGGTGACTATGAAAACCATAACGTATACAGATGGACGGATTCCTCCAGCAATCGTGACCAAAGAAAACCATTTTTTCGACGGAGACCATACCGGCAGAGAGATTTCGAGTCATCTCATGAACATACTCCATCTACAAGTGAATCTGACTCCGCTAGTCATCACCATCAGGGCCAGCGCCCTTTAGGCAGTACTCCACGAACCCAGCCCCCAGACAAAAACGCAGCCAGCGGCCCTACACCAGAAGAGGCTGCCAGTGACAGAGGCAGAAACAGGGTAGGGAGACGACCGAAAAATCCGAAACGCTAGTGGTTAATCTGTCAGATTACGATCTATCCAGAACTGAACTAAGTGTTTTGTCAAGAGGTTTATCATTCATCCCGACTGCTAAACGTGATCCATTCAGTTGGCAAATAGAAAAATACCGGTTGCAACGGCAATTGAAACTGAAAGAACATTTTCATAAACAGACACCTTCATTAATAGAATCAGAAATTCCTCCTAAACTCCAACAGATCCTGCCTAAATCCAAATTTGAACCTCAATCCCAGAACGCTTCAATTAAAACATTCGGCAGATTGTTGGATGATCAAACCAGTGCGTATGTAACTGAGATGCCTCAGATACGCTATAACTTATCCAAAGCCGAGAACGAAGCCTTACATCATCTGGCAGCGCAGGATGAACTTATTTTTCGCCCCGCAGATAAGGGCGGGGATTTAGTTATTCAGAATAAAAAGGACTATAAAGAGGAAATTACACGCCAACTACAAGATCAAGAGACTTATTGTTTGTTGTCTAAAGATCCTACTACCGAATTTAAGAGCCAACTCACTTTACTATTGGATAGTGCAGTACAGGAGGGTACATTATCTAAAGTTATACGCAATGCACTTATTCCAGCACACCCCGTCATGCCCCTGTTGTACACTACACCGAAAATCCACAAGTCATTGAATAATCCACCAGGACGTCCCATTATCTCTGCCCGATCATCCCTATTTCAACCCACTGCACTATACTTAGATTCTCTGCTTCAACCCTGTATACAAATGCATCCACGTTTTTTGTTAGACACCACTACATTATTGCAGAAGTTACACCAATTACCTACATTTGATGACAATATATTATTATGTAGTATTGATGTTCAAAATTTATATACGGTGATCCCCCATGAGATGGGTTTAGAAATCATGGAGCAATTTTTGAGCAATCATAGTGCATTCCAGGGTAACAGCATTAAATTGTGTATACAATTATTACAAATGACCCTACAAAATTTTTTTCTCTTATATGACGGTCAGATTTATCTGCAACAGAAGGGGTGTGCCATGGGGTCCCCTGTGGCTCCGGCATACTCTAACGTCTTCATGTTTCATGTAGAACAGGAAATTTTCTTTTCAGATCCCGAGGTGGCAAATAATATCTTGTTTTATTGTCGGTACATCGACGACCTACTGTTAATCTGGCAGGGTCCGAAAAGTAAGCTTGAGCAGGTTATTGAAACTCATAATAGGTTGCAGCACCCAATTAAATTAACGTACACCATCAGTGAATATGCCATCAATTATTTAGATGTACATATTGCCCTTGAACAAGGTAAAATTACTACCTCCTTATACGCCAAAACCACCGACAAAAATAATATGCTGCACTATAAGAGTTTCCATCCACAGCCACTTAAAAAAGGCTTGCCCTACTCCCAGCTCCTTCGAGTCAGACGCATTACTTCTGACCCCGCCAAGGCGGAGGTGCAGATGGATGAGATGGTTGAACAGTTTGCCCAACGGGGATACCCCATGCATCTCCTTAAAGCAGCTAAGGAGAAGGTTCTATTATTAGATCGGGACACACTCATAAGGCCATCCGATACCCCCTCTACAACTAGTCCCATGATCCCTTGGGTGGTACAATACCATGCTGCAAGTACAGGGATCAACCAGATCTCTAAAAAATTGTGGCCCATTGTTCAGAGTGACCCCGAATTGGGCTTACAAAACACCAAACTGATGTCTTGCTACAAGCGCAATAAAAACTTGAGAGACATCCTTGTTAAAACAGATGTCTCCCAAAAAACATCCACTCAGGTCTTGTTCCACAAAAAGGGATGCATTCGATGCACATGCACCACCTGCCAGTTTTTAATACCAGGAGAAACATTCCAACACCCTCAGTCTGGCAAAACCATGTACATTGCCCATACGCTCACATGTTCATCCAAATTTGTCATATACCAACTGATATGCCCCTGTGGGCTGTCATATATTGGCAAAACAGAACGTATGTTTAAGGAACGTATGGCAGCCCACAGATCAGCTATCAAAATAGCTATCAACAAGGGTTCTAGTGAACAGCCAGTGGCCAGGCACTTTGCCCATTGGAAGCACCCCCTCACCACGCTTAAATACCGAATGATAGATCACGTACCGGCTTCCATCAGAGGTGGTGATCGGGGTGGCAAACTCCTGAGACTAGAGGCTCGTTGGATCTACCGGTTGGGTACTATTCATCCGAACGGTCTTAACGAGTCTCAGGGCTTTAATAGTTTTTTATAATTTATACAGCTAGCTTCGTTTTTTGTCTTTTTTGTCTCTTTAGACTATATTTTTTTAGCAAGCCAGCTCGGGTTCTTTTCCCATACATGTAACTGCCTGGCTTTATTTTTGATTGATATGTGCCCACTAGGTGGCGGTACATATCTGATTCTATTTAGCAATTCCTTATGAGCATGCATTAGCTCACCTAGGTTTACTAGGTCAGTAGGGTGATATGATCATCAATATGAGTATTGTGATTTTCCTATACCTACTTTGTAACATGGATTACATTAATGCCCCTTTTTGATGGTACACATCATGGCCACAGGCTTTATTCCTATGCTTCTCATAATATCAGAGTAGATTGATTTATGCACATGGCACGATTGCCCACATTTTACATTATATGTTAGGCCACTATTCTTTGCATGTGTATTTCAGCTGGCAATTAGTTTACATCTTGTTATTAGGTTGCTATAGATACATTTTGAAGACGACAGTATCATAATAGTTGTATCATATGGCACACGCGATCAGCGCGACTTGTTGTATCTAGGTAACCAGCCTGTGTTGTGTAGGTATCCATGGTGACGGGATGCACATAGGGGAAGTGACGTATCATGACGTCATTGTAGCTGCGCCGGACGGAGCGGACGCCGCCCCACACGCTACATGCGGCACGAGCACCTGGGTGATTAGTCGTCTTTATAGGTAAGATGTTGTTTTGTGTATGTTTGTAACCTGAGGAAAATGCCCAAATAAATTCGGCATTGAAACGTTGTTGTCCTACTAAACTGCCTGCTTATGAGTTTCATTGTACAAGACTCCAGGAGTGCCACGTCTATTGTATGGGTATGTAATTGTGCTACAGAGGCACCCGGAGCAGTTGTTTACATTCAATGGAGAGCCGGAATACATGGACTATATATATATATATATATATATATATATATATATATGTTATTTGTGTGGTTCTATTCATTCATATCAAATTTCTTTTAAAACCAGCACAGGTCATTTTAAATTTTCCAATAACTCTGTTTTCTCTGGTGTTCTAGGGTAAAATGATTCAGCAGGTACTCACTATTCTCAACATCCCCCTACCCCCACCTCCCACCCTACCCCTCCCTGAGCTGTTTTGTGATTGAGGGGTGCCCGACTTCCATACTTACCAGGCGCAGGCGATGATGTAGCTGCTTTCTCTCCCACCACGGCTATCGCGTTTAGATTGTCGCCCTGACCCGGGACACTACTGGGGCTGGGAAGCAGTATCGGACTGGGGCACGAAGTGCCCACTAAGGGGCGTTGCCATATGCAGGAATGGGTGTAGCAACCTGACCAGAGAGGAGTGGCCAGCCATTATAGGAACCACCTAGCATAGTATACAAAGAAAACACTCATACAACTGTGTTAAAATAATTACAGAGATGAAATGTGTATCAGTCAATAAAAAATAACTTTATTTTTAATGATAAAGCTGTGGTGTATGTGCCTGGGTCACACTGGGACAGAACATTAGTATATGTGCCTGGGTTACACCCTGAAGAGATCAGTAGTATATGTGCCTGGGTTACACCCTGAAGAGATCAGTAGTATATGTGCCTGGGTTTACACCAGGAGAGATCAGTAGTAGTGTTCACTCTAGGCTGTTTTAGCAGGGCGCCTGCCCGTTTTTTAGCAGGCAAAACCCGCCCTGCCCCTTTTGCGGCGCCCTGCTAGAACAGCCGCCCGCTTCCTGCCCTCCCGGCGTGTATAGATGCCGTGCGCATGCGCGCGGCATCCATTCACGCATTGGGAGAGAGCTGGGGGAAGCCCAGCACCGATGGAGGTGCTGGGCACGCCCCCAACAGTGACGTCGCCGGCCACAGACGCTCTCTATAGTAGCGTCTGTGGGCCACACCGCCCCCTAAAATGATGTAGGTGTGGCCACGCCCCCTAATTTGCGTGGCTGCGCCCCCGGAGTCCGGCACCCTGCCCCTTTTCACTCCTAGAGTGATCACTAAGTAGTATATGTGCGTGGGTTACACGGGGAGAGAGCAGTAGTATATGCGCCTGGGTTACACGGGGAGAGAGCAGTAGTGTATGTGCCTGGGTTACAGTGGGAGATAGCAGTAGTATATTACAGAGGATAGGTATGATATACCGGCTGTTGGGATCCCCGCGAGCTGGAGACCACCGCTGGAATCCGAACAGCCAGAATATCGGCAACAAGCGGATATTGTTAAATTTAGCAGTATCGCAAACCCCAATAGAAACTTATGGGAGATGTGGCTGTGGCCAATAAAACGTGGGAATTTAGCCACAAATACTGTACAGTACACTTTGATAAATGGGCACATAATACAGATGAGACAGTATGACTTCAGCGGAGCACAGCATTAATTTTATTGACTCATCTCCTCCCACTGGCAACAAGTTACTCAAAGAAACTCATTAGTCGTACAATTATACTAGGGTGGTACATACAGTGCATCCCACTCATTCATTGTCTGCAGTCTCTACCCATTGCACATCTGGGAGACACGGGGGGGGGGGGGCAGGGACTCCCGCCATTTAAAGCACTCCCTCGGCAGTGCGTCCTCCCTGGATGGTATACACAACATGTGTCTACACTCACCAGCTCCTCTAGACCTTGGCGGTGGGATCCTCTTGACTGTGCAGCGCAGCGTGAGGTTGGCCCGCTACACCCGCCGTGCTCCTCTCTGAACGGGGCTTGCGCTGACGGTAGATGCTAGAATCAAGTGGGCTAAGGGACCTTTTCCGTAAGGGGGAGGAGTTACGACGCAAGGGGGAGGAGCTAGACCAGCGGGATAGTTCCTCTACTATCCACGCCACCAACTATTACCTTTAGTAATTAGGTGGTGAGCGAAGCGGAGCGAGCCACCGTGCCCGAAGCGTGGCGAGCGAAGCGAGCCCGCGAGGGTACTTTTTCGGGTACCCTGTTCACCCGTAGCTCCTCCCCCTGGTGACGTAGCTCCTCCCCTCAATACGTCACAAGGTCCCTTCAGCCCCTCCGATATAGAACCAACCTTGCGCTGACTGTTAGCTGGCTAAGCCCCGCCCCTGCATGCGTGGGCGTGGTTATAAGCTGCCAGTGAATCCCCCGAAGCCCTGGCAGGCCAGTAGGAACCTGCTGGGAAACCATGCTAGACGCTGACAGCGCCGCTGTCTGTCAGACCATTTGACAGGCGCTGCGCTGCCAAATGGTATGACAGACAGCGCCGCTGTCAGTGTCTAGAAGCAGCTGCGGAATGCAGCAGAGTTGCAGAGCGGGGAGAGGGCCGCCCTGCTTTGCAGACTCGCTGAGCGGTATACAGAGGGTTCCGCCACAGCTGGATTGGATTGTGGATCCGCGTGAACGGCGCCTCTCTCATGTTTGGGGGGAGCAAGCTGCCCCCTTACCCCCCCCCCCCCCCCCCCATTCTGACGCCCCTGTAAAAGACCTATAGATATAATTTTTGTCTGGGACTTTCACACACACACACACACACACACACACACACACACACACACACACACACACACACACACACGGCAAGTTTTACCAAAGCTTAAAGAGAGAGATAAAGTGGAAAGAGATAAAGTACCAACAAATCAGCATCTAACTGTAATTTTACAGGATGTGTTTGAAAGTTAGGGGCTGATTGGTTGGCATTTTATCTCTCTCCACTTTATTTCTCTCCATGCTTTTATAAGTCTAGCTAACAGTCTCTAGAGACTTACAGATCGCAGCAGCTATCTCAATAATGGTTGTGGAAATATGTAAATGCTAATCTCAGCCTTCCCTTTGTGCTCCACCATGCAATGGAATGTATGAGCGACAAGATGCCCAATTTCAAGCTCCGTGGTCTATGCAGTTGTGATGGAGATTGTAAATTCTCCAACATCAACACAACATCAACTTCACGTTCTACGCTAGATACTCTCCTCTAATCCATCTAAACATGGCCCCTGAAGCAATGGATTTGCAGCAGCGTTCCCAGACACACCCATGAAGCGGACACTTTTTGCAATAACTTTCTGTAATTTCCCAGTCTCCCCCCTGAAAAGTACATGAATCGCATAGCACAGTAAGGGTGAAACAGACGCTTTTTGCGTTCACTTTTAGTCATTTCCCAGTCTCCACCCTGAAAAGCCAATGAATCGCATAGTAAGGGTTTCCAGGAATTTTAGTGCAGTCACATAAAATCGCTGAACTCTGTCTCTGAATCAGGCCTTCTGAATGCATAACATGTGGAACCTTGAATTGGATAAGTTACATCAACAGAAGACCACATCAGGTCATACTTGCCTACTTTTGAAAACTGGTTTCAGGGAGATTATAGGTAGTAGCAGAATATGCAGCGCATTGAGGGGTATGTCTGGCTCTGCCCAATGGGTGTGTCTAGCTACACCTACAGGCATATCTTTTGACAGTCAGGGGTGTGTCCTGCAGTTGCAATCTAAAGTACTAAGGGCCTAATTCACTAAGGATCGCTATTGAGGCTGAATTAGCAATTGTTCTTAAATTTTGCTACAAATCGCATGTGAAGAGCCACCCAGAAAGGATAAAGACACCCACCGATGCATTCACAAATCTGCATATACATTAGCAGAATTGCAATGCAGACGCAAAAAACGAGAAACAATCAACAGTTGTTGCTGACTTTACACTTAGGCTGCAGGCGCCGAGCGATTTTTTTTTGCCTTCGTGCATGTGCAATGCACCCGCAATGCATGCGCAGTGTGCCGATAATCATTCTCACATTAGCAAATAATAGTGAATCAGGCCCTAGGTGAGATCTTGTGTGTGTTATAGTCCCCCCTGAATATGTAGCTGCACACATACTGTATATCATAATAGCAGGTATGCTAAGTATATACAGTAAGGCTGGGGCCACACATAGCATTTCGGCAGGAAGGAACGTCACATGGGCTCCCTCCAGCCATCCATACATACGCAGTGGTGCCAAATCCACCGAACCCTGACAGGACGGCCAGATTTCACGATGAACACATACATTTTTATGTATGTGTTAACACAGTGCGGCATTGCAGGGGATCATTGGAGGTCAGGGTAATAAGAGAGTGTGCCAGAGATACCTTTGAGAAGATAAAGTATGCCTGCTCCTCTCAGTGCCACACTCAGCAGCAGCACCAATATGTATATGCTCCTCCGCACTATACCAGCAGCAGCAATCCCACACGGAGCACTTGCTGTCTGGATGATGTCCTCTCATGCAGGCCCCGCCCCATCTCATCCAGACATGCCCATATGCAGTATGGATTCCTGACCGGGGAGTGGGGATCAGGGCGATTTTTAATTAACTTTCCAGTGGGAGCTGGAGACTCTACATTGACCTGAGGGTCTCCCACAAGAGGGTAGGCAAACATGGACCTGGGATATGGATATAAAGGTAGGGACCTGAGTGTAGGGAGGATTATGGAGGTTTTATGGGAAGACATTACCTTGATCTTGTCCTGATGGTATCAGGTCCCCCCATCACCTCTGGTAGTATCAGCTTCTGCCCTCACTGCAGTCAGTGTAGTTTGAGCAGAGAAACAGGCCTGATAGGGGGCGTGTCCGGACTGATAGGGGGCGTACACGGACCAATAGGGGGCGTGCCCGGACCGGGAGGGGGAGTGTCAGTGCTGCTGTGTTATTACACATTGTAACAATACATCTCTGTGCTTATTTCCAATCCAGATGCTGCGAGACAGACACCAGGAGGAATGAGAGACTACTACCAACCTGTCATCCTCATGTGGCTGCACCCCGTTCCTACAGACTCTGAAACTGTGCTGTGGGCGGATCCATCTGTTTAGCAGACTGTGCACACAACACATTGCAGCTAGCTGCCTCGGCTCCCATCACTTTTCACACCAGTGACCAGCAGCAGGGAGACGCAGGCACCCCGTCCTCTCAGACTTCTGCACTCAGCTAAAGGGTAACTAGATGCTACCGAGCTCACTGGCAGGAGATACAGTATGGCGTCTGATGTTTTCTTTGTACACCCTCCTTCCCTGCCAGCTTTTCTGCACCTGACCCCGCCCCCGTCGCATTCGATTGGCGCAGACACAGTAGAGATTCCGGACTGAGCTTTGAGGAATCCGGGGGACTCAAGTGCATTTCCGTGGCAACGGGAGACTCCGTATTGAACCGGGAGTCTCCCGCAGAATGCGGGAGGGTAGGAAACTATGCATCAGGTTCCACTCCTGGCAGCTAGGAACAGGGAACTGAGGCTACAGATTCACCATGCCTGGACAGTTGAAGAGTGGAAAAACATTATTTCTACTGTGACATGCATAAGGTAGAATCAGAATTTGTCAAAAACAACATGACTCAATGGATCCTGGTGGTGGTGTAATGTTGTGGGGATAGTTTCTTGGCATTAAGCCCCTTAACACTGACTAAAAATAGTTTAGAGCTCAAACCTACCTGAGTATTGTAGACTATGTGCTTCCCTATATTGTCACAATCAACCTAGGTTTTAAAGGCTACTTCCAGCAGGTTAATGAATGACCAATGTCACATAGCACACATGTCATCAAATGCTTTATCCATGAACATGACAATGAGTTTAGTATACACCAATGACCTCCACAGTGGATAAATCTCAATTCATAGAGCACCTCAGGGATGTTGGGGAATAGGAGATTTGCAGTATGAATGCACGGGATATGTTTCCTATCCCGACGAATGGGATGCCGGCAGTTAGGTGACCGATGCCGAAATCCTGACAATGATTGCAAGACCGACGCCGGGACACCAGCAGCCGACATTCTGCTGGTAAGTATCGGGGTGAGCTCTAGGGTTAAGGCCATGGGGAGGGTGGTTTAGGGTTAGACATTATAGGGGGTTAGGGTTAGGCACTAGGGGAGTGGTTAGCCGTAGCCCCCCCAGATTTAGCCCTAGCCACCAACGAGAGGGTTAGGGATAGGGTGTGTGTGTTTGTGTGATTAGTTAACCCCAAAACAGTTGGCATTCTGACATTCGTGATGCTTGGGTCGGTCCTGTGACTGCTGGCATCCCGAACGCCGGCAACATGTATCCTGCCCGAATGTACTACCGACCAACAATTGTGTGATGCTATCATGTCAGCATGGACCAGAATCTCTGGTGCATGTTCTGTCGGCAAGTGAAGTTTTGTGGTTGTCACAGCCTGGGGTTGGTAGTATAGAGGTGAGGACTTTGTATTTATCCCGTGTATAAGAGGTCAGGAATGCACAATACATAAGGGTTAAATGATTATTGGAGGAGGTCTTCTCTTAGGGTGTAGCCTTTTTTGGTGTCCATGACCCTTGGAATATGTAGTGCAATATAATTTAGGCAGCGGCTCCTACCTGGGTGGTGGAGGGGGGCTGCCGCTGGCTGTGCTGCCTCATCCCTTCCACCTGACTTGCTGCCCTGGTTACCACCGCCGGCAGAGCCACAGTGCACTCTCACGGACAGCATCTGACTCACTCACAGTGGTGAATTTTACTGGGCAGTGGGGGCTGTAGTCCTGCAGCCCATAGGTAAATTTTGCCACTGATTGCTTCTGTATTGTCTTAAATGTGTGAACTGTGTTATTGGATTGCAATGCTTTATTAGTCATCTGGATATTAAATACTAATTAACAGCTTTCACTCATACAGATTAGTGACAGTCCCATTATGATTAAACATATAATTTGACAGCAGGTAAGAACTCTTGGCCCATCTAGTCTGCCCTAAACACTAGTACATGTGCACACTTATACACTGGGGTTCATTTTTTTGCCAGAAGAAAACACACATAGTAATGGGGAGATCATGCAAACTGCACACAGATACGGCAGTGGTGGGAATTGAACCCATGACCTCAGTGCTGTGAGGCAGTAATGCTAACAATTACACCATCCATACTGCCACCAGCTCGCCAGCTCAATTCATTAGTCAGAGATACTTGTTGAAAATAACCAAAGCAGGGCAGCATGACAATCTCTAGAGATTTGAATGCAATCACTGAATTAGTTTTTTTTTTTTTTTTTTTATACATATAAGTACTTATATATTCAGAGCCAGCTCTAACCAATATGATGCCCTAGGCAAGATTTTGGCTGGTGCCCTCTAGCACCACCTCTAGATCCACCTCTGACACTGCGCCCCTTTCTCAGCACCATTACCCCTCACCCATAGCAGTTTTCATTGTGGTGCTCCTACCCCCTATATTTTAAATAGGAACAGTGCGCACATTTGTTGTGCAGCCCAAAAAGGGGTGTGTTCTTGCTAGGAAGGAGCATGGCCACACAATAGTACCCCCAATTCAAATTATGCCACACAGTAGTGCAAGTGTATTCACATTATATTATGCAATAGTGTCCCTTATTCACGTTACATCACACAGTAGTACTACTTTATCTTATATACATTACTCCTCACATTAGTGCCCCTTATTCACATTACATCACACTAAATTGCCCCTTATTCACATTGCACCACACCATACTGCTCTTTATTCATGTGTTACGCCACACAGTAAAGCACCTCATACACATAATGCCACACATTAGTAATGTCTTTATACACATAATACCACAAAGTAATGCCCCTCACACATATGACACACATTATTAATGTCCTTATAAACATAATGCGCCTTTCACATTATGCCAACCTTTATTAATGTCCTTATACACATAGGGGTAAATTTACTAAGGTGGGAGATTTTTAGAACTGGTGATGTTGCCCATGGCAACCAATCAGATTCTACTTACCATTTATATAGCTGCTTCTAGCAGATAATAGATATAATCTGATTGGTTGCTATGGGCAACATCACCAGTTCTAAAAATCTCCCACTTTAGTAAATTTACCCCATAATGTCCATTACACATATGCCACATATTATTAATGCCCTTATACACATAATGACACACATAGAACCCCTTACACATATGCCGCACATTATTGATGCATTTATACACATGACACACATAATGCCCCTTACACATATGCCGAGCCCTATTGCACAACCAACCCACCCGCACCAGGAGACACCTGGCGTCAGTCAGCTGGCAGCTCCCAGCCAGCTCTGCTCACTTCGGGCACCTTTTTTCTCTTACGTCCTAGCGGATACTGGGGTTCCATTTAGTACCATGGGGTATAGAAGGGTCCACTAGGAGCCATGGGCACTTTAAGAATTTGATAGTGTGGGCTGGCTCCTCCCTCTATGCCCCTCCTACCAGACTCAGTTTAGGAAATGTACCTGGAGGAGCCGGTCACACTGAAGGAAGCTCCTGAAGAGTTTTCTGCATTTATTTTATATGTTTGTTATTTTCAGGCAGTGCTGGTTGGCACCAGCCTTCCTGTTTCATGTGACTTAGGGGGGATGGCCCAACCTCTTGAAGGGTTAATGGTCCCGTTTCCCACTGACAGGACACTGAGCGGACATTACCGCAGCACGCCGCCACCCCTAACAGAGCCGGAAGAATGAAGAGTGGTGAGTACAGAACCGGCGTCCTGGTTAGCGGGGCGCCGGCCATTATGGCGGCATGAGGATACGGAGACACACGGCTTCTCAACGGGGCGGAATACGTCTCCGGACACAGTACACAACTGCATCTCTGTACGCTGTACACAGTACCCAGACTGGCAAACACAACCTTAAAATGGTTCTGCTCCATTTTAAGCACAAAAATTACCTCAGCCAGTATAAAAAAAGTGGGAAGACCGCACACCATTAAAGGGGCGGGGCTTCACTATGAGAGGATCCAGCAGCTCACCGGCACCATTTTCCCTCTGCAGTGGCCACAGACACTGACTGACAGGGACACGCAGCTCCTCCGGTGTGACTCCAAATGACCTCAGTGGTACCAGGGGGTCATAGCAGGGGGTGAGCGATTATTAGTGTACTAAGTCCCCTATCAGGGTACTTGGTCTGCGACCCAGCTACAAAATTAAAAAGTGAGTGAATCAGAAAATGGCGCCCTCCTATCTCCACATATATAATCTCAGTGGGTAAAGAGAATAGATCAGCAATTTACGTTCCTGTGCGTGGCTTGTATCATCAGCATATAATAGATCGGTTCCTCCTTCTATTCACGCAGCACTCTCTCTTTCGTTCTGTTTCCTCTCCAAATACCCATAAAGTAGAGGGAAATGGACAGACAATAGTGTAATACTGTTTTATTTTTTAAAACATAAAAATTCCAATCCAAATGTATAAAATATATAAAAATGACACATAAGTGATAAGGAAAATCCCAGAGAATAGAGGTAATGTAATTACCGGATAGTAGGAGAACCTAAAAAAGTTCTCAAACTCGCATAGATGTAATAGCAAATCTCAGGTAGCCACCCGGGTTAATAGCTCTCTGGAACCGGTAGTCACTCTTGCCCACAATCGTCTGGATAATCCTTCTCACAGCACCAACGCGTTTCAGGTCTATTCCAGACCCTTTTTCAAGGTAAGTGTGTCAGTATCTATTCATCCTGTCTATTTATTTAAACATCCCCCAATCAGAAGAGATATACTGATTTCTAAAAGATAACACCTGTTATAAAAAATGGCAGCTTCCATATAGTTTATTCCTGTGACCATGGTAACCTTCTTTATCCCCCAATCGTATGGTGCCACATATTCAGTCACATGACATTAAATCATGTGGCTACCATCATTATAATCCTAACATTGATATGGTGGTGTGGGCACTTCCGCCCTTACTTAACGTCATATCCGCCCTCAGTACATCAAAAAATAAATTCACATTCTTAACTGTCGTTTTTTATGAGACCTCACTCTATATCTCGTTTTTAACTAATCCTTCCGGGGCCTCTCCGTCCATCAGCACTCTCCTCTGCGGCGGCTAATCGCCCACAATATAAATGTGATATTGTCCCGTTCACCGTAGTGTGCTGGCACTTCCGCCCTTACTCAGTGGCGGTCCGTGCGTCATATCCAGTCCAGTGATCAGCCTGTAATGTCCAATTTGCGGCGGAGGACTGACACTTCCGCCCTTACTTCTTTCCAGCCCTTGTAAATCGTCTATGCACATCTTCTGATCTTACGGTGACGGCGGGTTCATACTTCCGCCCTCACATGATCCAGATATGTATGTCATATCAGCCCAACGTTGATTAGTGGAGTATTCTGATATTTTGCCAGGATGAGATCGTAACAATATTCATTTCTGTTTTGGCAATCCTTTTTATCCCACATGATATGTCGTAAGTTCATCATAAATCCCCTATTTGATATTGTTATTGGTATATCAAATGTCTTCATATTAGATACAGCTAAAATTGAAGAATGGAAAACTTTAAAAATCTTATAATGGATTCCACATAATCCCAATTTTATGGGGATCAGAATATATAAAACACTACATCAATGGTAAAACATGACTAAAACTAGAAATACTATAACAAAAAATTGAACATAAAATTTATAAAAAAGAAAATGTATATATATCCAGCATAAAACAGTATAAAATCCCTACAGGAACCACTTCAACTCGAAATCCGAGTTTAATCCATGGGGTATCAGTGTGTTATACTTATAAATTAATTCCATCTCAGTTTTGGCCAGACATTTAGCCAAATCTTTATGTCTGCGGCCGCTCTCCACCCTCTTGATACCCACAAATCTAACGATTTGTTTGGGGTCACAATTGTGATGCTTTTTGAAGTGGCTGGATAATGCATGAGTATCCAATCCCCTTCTAATATTCCTCATGTGTTCTCCTACTCGTATCTTGACCTGTCTTGAGGTTCGTCCAATATAGAACAGGTGGCAGGAACACTCAATGGCATAAACCACATTTTTCACGTTACACGTGATAAAGTCTCGTATTTCATGAATGGTCCCATTAATATTGAGGTTTTCTAATTTTTTCCCACTATCCGTGGTAATTTCTCTGCACCCCATACAGGATCCGCATCTATGAAACCCTTTAGTGCTTCTGATACCTTCTTTTTTAATTGGGGGCAAGTCACTTCTTACCAGGGCATTCCTTAAATTTGGGGCTTTTTTGTAAATAAACACCGGTTGTTCTGGTAATACGCCCTTCAGAATGGGGTCTTTCTTAAGTACCCCCCAATGTTTTCTAAACGATTTCTCTATCATTTTATGTTGGACACTATACTGTGTAATAAAAGCATATTCAAATTTGTTTGATGTCTCTGTTTTATTCTTTTCTTCCAGTAGAGTTTTACGTTCCAGGTGGGTGACACTATCCTTAACCTCTTTTAATGAGGCCGCTTCATATCCACTGCGACCCAGCTAAGCTTAGCATTAGCAGTAGCAGTATGGCGCAGTGGGGGCTGGCTCCAACAACTCTGTGTCTCCCTGTGGGTTAATTGTGCTTAACTTTTTCCTGTGTGTGTGTGTGTGTGTGTGTGTGTGTGCTGTCACATTTACATTATGTCAGGCAAAGAGTGTGTTTCATGTACAGCGGAGTGTATTTCCTCATCAGGGGGCTCACTACTGGGTACTCAGGGCAGTGCACCTTCCCAGAATAGTGGGGCTGAACCGGAGTGGGTTAATTCTCTAGAAGAAATGATCTCCACTCTTTCTACAAAATTGTCCTGCAATTAGAAAGAGACGCAATACTTAAAACAGACTGTGGATGAGTTTATGAACAGAGAATCAGTCCCAAAAACAGCATCTCAATCCCCTCCCATTTGTCCGCAAAAATGATCTCTGGCCCATATCCCGTAGTCTGACTCTGACGCTGACAGGTCAGACATGGAGGAGCTCTGTCACAGGGAATAGAGGCTCTTATAGAGGCTATCAGAGATGTTCTGCATATTCCTGACAAGGTGTCAGAGGGGGTGGTATTCAGTATACCGGTTGTTGGCATCCCGGCGCACAGTATACCGGTGCCGGAATATCGACAACCGGCATACCGACACCTTTTCTCCCTCTTGGGGATCCACGACTCCCCTGGAGGGAAAATAGATAGCACGTAGCGCGCCACCATGCCCGCAGCGTGGCGAGCACAGTAAGTACTGTGGGTTAGTCTACGTATCTTCCTTCCACAGCTTCCCCAACCAAGAAGGCTTATTTGGTTTCTAAGTTGCAGTCCTTTCGGACGGCCAAGTTCAAGGGCAAATCCAGAGGTGCTTCTACGTCCTCCAGTGGTACAAGAGATAAACCACACAAACCAGCAACTGCAGGCACTCAGGAACAGAGCTCAGGCTCTGCTTCCTCAAAGCCTTCAGCATGATGGTGGACCGCGATGTTTGGAAGGCTGTCAGGTGGGAGCCCGACTACGATTCTTCAGTCAGATCTGGTCAAGTTTGTGCCGGGATCCCTGGGTCATGGATCTTATTTCCCAGGGCTACAGACTGGAGTTCCAAGAGCCCCCACCTCACAGATTCTTCAAATCAGGCTTACTAGTTTCACAAGAGGCAAGTATAACTTTACAGCATGCCATCCAACAACTGGTACAGACTCAAGTCATTGTTCCAGTTCCACCTCATCTGCAAAACAAGGGGTACTATTCCAACCTGTTTGTAGTACCAAAGCCGGATGGTTCAGTAAGGCCGATTCTGAACCTCAGTCGTTGAACCCGTATTTACGAGTGTTCAAATGAAGATGGAATCTCTGAGAGCGGTAATCTCAGGTCTGGAGGAGGGGGAATTCCTAGTGTCTCTGGATATCAAGGATGCGTACCTTCACATTCTGATCTGGCCGCCTCATCAGGCTTACCTACGGTTTGCACTGCAGGATTGTCACTACCAGTTCCAGGCCCTGCCATTTGGTCTCTCCACGGCACCGAGGGTGTTCACCAAGGTGATGGCAGAGATGATGTTTCTACTCCGCAAACAGGGAGTGAACATAATTCCGTACCTGGATGATCTCCTGATAAAGGCACCGTCCAGGGAAAGGTTGCTGGACAGCATTGGTCTCGCAACCAAACTCCTCCAGGATCACAGGAGGATTCTGAACCTTCCGAAATCTCACCTGGAGCCAACACGGAGGCTTCCATTCCTGGGAATGATACTGGACACAGAGTCGCAGAAAGTGTTCCTTCCGTTGGAAAAGGCATTGGTAATCCAGTCGATGGTTCGGGATGTCCTGAAGCCAACCCGGATATCAGTGCATCTATGCATTCGCCTTCTGGGGAAAATGGTGGCCGCTTACGAGGCGCTTCAATACAGATGGTTTCGCGCAAGACCCTTACAGCTCGATCTGTTGGACAAGTGGTTCGGATTGCATCTTCACATGCACAAGAGGATCTCCCTTCTATGGTGACTACAGACTTCTCACCTCGTCGAGGGTCGCAGGTTCGGAATTCAGAACTAGTTTCTGTTAACCACAGACACAAGCCTCAGAGTTTGGGGAGCAGTCACCCAGGGGGTGCAGTTTCAAGGAAGATGGTCAAGTCAGGAAGTCATCCTTCCAATTAACATTCTGGAACTCAGGGCCATATACAACGCCCTTCTGCAAGCCTCACATCTTCTTCAAGATCAGGCCATTCAGGTCCAGTCGGGCAATGTGATGGCGGTGACGTATATAAACCGACAGGGCGGAGCAAAAAGCAGAGTAGCAATGTCGGAGGTGTCAAGAATTCTCCTCTGGGCAGAAAAAAAAGCTGTGATGTTGTCAGTGGTCTTCATTCCAGGAGTAGACAACAGGGAAGCAGACTTCCTCAGCAGACACAACCTGCACCTGGGGGAGTGGGGCCTTCACCCGGAAGTGTTCAGGTGCTTGACACGTCGATGGGGATATCCACAGATCAACATGATGGCCTCTCGTCTCAATAGGAAGCTCAGGCGGTATTGTTCCAGGTCGAGAGACTCACAGGCAGTGGCAGTAGATGCCATGATGACTCCATGGGTCTATCAGATGGTGTATGTGTTTCCTCCACTTCCTCTGATCCCAAGAATTCTAAAGCGAATAAAAATGGAAAAGGTTCAAGCAATGCTCATTGCTCTGGACTGGCCTCGAAGATCTGTGGCTTCTACCTCTTTGCGAGGATCTTCTGCAACAGGGCCTGTTCATCTATCAGGACTTACCACAGCTACGTTTGACGGCATGGAAGTTGAACGGCTGATTCTAGCCAGAAAGAGATCCCTAACAAGGTTATCCCGGCTATGATCCAAGCCAGGAAGGGGGTAACGTCTAAGCATTACCATCGTATTTGGAAGAAATACCTCTCTTGGTGTGAGAGCAGAAATTATTTTGTGGTAGAATTTCATCTTGGACGTTTCCTGCTTTTTCTGCAGGCAGGTGTGGAGGTGGGCCTATGTCTGGGCTCCATAAAAGTCCAGATTTCGGCCCTGTCCATTTTCTTTCAAAGACAATTGGCTTCTCTCCCTGAGGTCCAGACTTTCTTGAAAGGTGTTCTGCACATCCAACCTCCCTTTGTGCCTCCCACGGCACCTTGGGATCTCAATGTGGTGCTGCAGTCCCAGTCGGACTGGTTTGAACCGTTACAGGAGGTGGACGTAAAATATCTTACGTAGAAGACCGTCACACTGTTGGCCTTGGCTTCGGCAAGACGTGTGTCGGAGATGGGGGCTTTGTCTCACAAAAGTCCCTATTTAATTTTCCATGAGGACAGAGCTGAACTCAGAACATTTCAGCAATTTCTTCCTAAAGTGGTGTCTGCATTTATTTCACATCAACCAACCTTTTGTGGTTCCGGTTGTAACCGACACCTTTGCTACTTCAAAGTCTTTGGATGTTGTGAGGGCTTTGAAGGTGTATGTAAAGCGAACAGCTCGTCACAGAAAATCGCTGTTTGTTCTTTATGATCCCAATAAAATTGGGTGTCCTGCTTCAAAGCAGACAATTGCACAATGGATCAGGCTTACTATCCAGCATGCTTATTCCACGGCAGGTTTGCCATGTCCGAAATCTGTACAGGCCCACTCTACTAGGTCAGTGGGTTCTTCCTGGGCGGCTGCCCGGGGTGTCTCAGCTTTACAGCTCTGCCGAGCAGCTACTTACCGAGCAGCTACCGTTTTTCTCAAAGTCCGTAGAGGATACTGGGCGCCGGCATAGTGCTTCGTTCTTCCTGCACTGTTACTTGGTTAAGTATTGTTGGTTCAGCCGTTGCTGTTCCTGTTTCAAGTTTGGTTAGCTTGGCTTTCCTCTTGTTGTGTGTGCTGGTTCGGAATCTCACCACTATCCTTATCTATCCTTCTCTTAAAGTATGTCTGTCTCCTCAGGCACAGTTTCCTAGACTGAGTCTGGTAAGAGGGGCATAGAGGGAGGAGCCAGCCCACACTATCAAATTCTTAAAGTGCCCATGGCTCCTAGTGGACCCGTCTATACCCCATGGTACTAAATGGAACCCCAGTATCCTCTACGGACTACGAGAAAATTATTTACTGGTAGGTAATTAAAATCCTATTTTTGCCAAAAATGCATCTTATTTTCATTGCTATGTGACTAGGATGCACAAGCTTCTGCTGATTAAAATGATATGTGGCATGCCTATATTCTGTGTGCGACTGTGACTGTATCTGCATTCGGAATGCTACATTACAGTGATTTCCAGGAATACACTATAATATAGCATTTCATATCATATGCAGATACAGACACAGTCGCATACAGAATATTGGGGGTAATTCTGAGTTGATCGCAGCAGCAAGTTTGTTAGCAATTGGGCAAAACCATGTGCACTGCAGGGGGGACAGATATAACATTTGCAGAGACAGTTAGATTTGGGTGGGTTATTTTGTTTCTGTGCAGGGTAAATACTTGCTGCTTTATTTTTACAATGCAAGTTAGATTTCGGTTTGAACACACCCCACCCAAATCTAACTCTCTCTGCACATGTTATATCTGTCCCCCCTGCAGTGCACATGGGTGGTCATTCCGAGTTGTTCGCTCGCAAGCTGCTTTTAGCAGCTTTGCACACGCTAAGCCGCCGCCTACTGGGAGTGAATCTTAGCTTATCAAAATTGCGAACGAAAGATTAGCAGAATTGCGAATAGACACTTCTTAGCAGTTTCTGAGTAGCTCCACACTTACTCGGCAACTGCGATCAGTTCAGTCAGTTTCGTTCCTGGTTTGACGTGACAAACACACCCAGCGTTCGCCCAGACACTCCCCCGTTTCTTCAGACACTCCCGCGTTTTTCCCAGAAACGGCAGCGTTTTTTCACACACACCCATAAAACGGCCAGTTTCCGCCCAGAAACACCCACTTCCTGTCAATCACATTACGATCACCAGAACAAAGAAAAAACCTCGTAATGCCGTGAGTAAAATACCTAACTGCATAGCAAATTTACTTGGCGCAGTCGCAGTGCGAACATTGCGCATGCGCAATTAGCAGAAAATCGCTGTGATGCGAAGAAAATTACCGAGCGAACAACTCGGAATGAGGGCCATGGTTTTGCCCAACTGCTAACATATTTGCTGCTGCGATCAACTCAGAATTAGGCCCATATCATTTTAATCAGCAGAAGCTGCTTGTGCACCTAAGCAATCCAAATGCCCCATGCATTTGCCTAGTTTGCCTATGCATAGTGCTGGCTCTGTATATAAGTATAAGTATCTTTAGCTTATTATAATGGTATGTAATGCTACCATATCATCCAACTGAAATTGGGATCCAATACTGTATATAATCATATGAAATGCATATTCTGCATGGCTGTTCAGCAATTAGCTCCACACACCTTACTTGTCTACAATTATTAATATGCTGAAATACAGTACAAAATGTTGGTGAACTAATTTCATTGCAGCCTTGGGACATGTGTATTTCTTATGTGTTCAGAGCTACATGTCTTATCTTGTAGCCCTACCTGAATCTCTACCTGCCACTATCTATCCATTATCATACACCTGTCTCCAGTCCCAGCCAGTAATCTTGAAAAATAGAGGAATAAATTGACCTTGATAAAGTGTTTTTTTTTCCTTCCTTGGCTGTTCTCGAGTGAGTTTATATCAGGTGCGAGCGGTGAAATGATTAGCGTTAACAGCTTTCCCGCTGCTCTTTATTTTACAGTGTCTTTCTATCTTGCTGATATATGAGATGTTCAGCGTATAAGGTAGAGTCTGCTTCAAGTCTCTCAAGGTTGACAGAGTGAATGAAGGAGTTGGCAGGTCCCTTATCTTGATAACTAAGGGACAGCAGTTGGCTTTTCCATATGACCGTTACGCTGCCCTTCATGCCTGGGTTGGCTTATATGCATTTCAGCTCACCATTAAACACAGTCTCTCCGAGTTAAGAGGAACAGCCTCATTCCTCATACACGCCAGCTAATATTTTATAGCCGTTTTAAAGTTTCAGAATTCCCCCGGTGCTGAATGAACACCTGACTGAGCTGAAGTGATTGCAACTTTCCAAACTTCCTAGAGAGAAAAAAGATGTGTGTGGGTTTTGTCTGTATATTTTGCTGGCAGCGTAATAACAACATACTTTCCCTGATAATGTTATGGCTGGCTTGTCCCTGGGCTTCTAGATTTTAATTTCACAAGGTCAGGAGCAGCTAATATAATAAACAGGATGCTCCACAGACCTAGACTAACAATATAGGAAAATGTACTGTGAAACACCAAATATTACTGATATATTATTTATCTAATGTGAACTTGTATCAACATTAAAGTTATCATCAATTTAGAGCACTTTAGAGCTGGTGCAGGATTATCCGCAAGTGCACCCCAAATTCCAGGCTGAAACTGAGTTCAATAAAAGAGCTGCAATCCCATGCAAAGATGCAACGATGGTACAATGGGGGTCATTCCGACCCGTTGGTACGCTGCGGTTCATACGGGTCAGAACTGCGCATGCGCGGTGCCCGCAATGCTCCCGCACCTTGTTGCCCAGCGACAGCCGTCGCTGGTGCAACGACCAGAAGAAAGTGATAGCTAGCGCGATTGCAAGAAGATTGACAGTGGGGAGGCGTTTTGGGGTGGATACTCACTGTTTACCGGGCGTGCAGATCCGAACGCAGGCGTGTCCAGGCGTTTGGAGGGCGGTTGTCTGACGTCAATTCCGGGACCTTCGACGTCAATTCCGGGACCTTCATCGCTGGATCCATCACACAGGGTAAGTAACTGCAGGGCTAGTCTAGTTTTACAGGAATTTTTTTTAGCATGGCAGGGCTGCACAAGCATTAGCTGTGAGGCTGTGACAGCTGAGTATTGCTCAGCAATGAAGTATTTATAAAGTATGGAGAAGAAATTATACTATCACCGTAATCAGTGTGCTGAGAATCAATAGGCCCCCTTTCTCTATCGTCCTAGTGGATGCTGGGGTTCCTGAAAGGACCATGGGGAATAGCGGCTCCGCAGGAGACAGGGCACAAAAAGTAAAGCTTTATGATCAGGTGGTGTGTACTGGCTCCTCCCCCTATGACCCTCCTCCAAGCCTCAGTTAGGTTTTTGTGCCCGTCCGAGAAGGGTGCAATCTAGGTGGCTCTCCTAAAGAGCTGCTTAGAAAAGTTTAGCTTAGGTTTTTTATTTTACAGTGAGTCCTGCTGGCAACAGGATCACTGCAACGAGGGACTTAGGGGAGAAGAAGTGAACTCACCTGCGTGCAGGATGGATTGGCTTCTTTGGCTACTGGACATTAGCTCCAGAGGGACGATCACAGGTACAGCCTGGATGGTCACCGGAGCCTCGCCGCCGGCCCCCTTGCAGATGCTGAAAAGAGAAGAAGGTCCAGAATCGGCGGCAGAAGACTCCTCAGTCTTCTTAAGGTAGCGCACAGCACTGCAGCTGTGCGCCATTGCTCTCAGCACACTTCACACGGCAGTCACTGAGGGTGCAGGGCGCTGGGGGGGGGCGCCCTGGGAAGCAATGTAAACCTATTTTTTGGCATAAAATACCTCACATATAGCCTCCGGGGGCTATATGGAGATATTTAACCCCTGCCAGAATCCGTTAAAGAGCGGGAGACGAGCCCGCCGAAAAAGGGGCGGGGCCTATCTCCTCAGCACACAGCGCCATTTTCCTCACACAGCTCCGCTGTTCAGGAAGGCTCCCAGGCTCTCCCCTGCACTGCACTACAGAAACAGGGTAAAACAAGAGAGGGGGGGCAAAATTGTGGCAAAATTATATATATTAAAGCAGCTATATAGGGAGCACTTATTATAAGGCTATCCCTGTCATATATAGCGCTTTTGGTGTGTGCTGGCAAACTCTCCCTCTGTCTCCCCAAAGGGCTAGTGGGGTCCTGTCTTCTTTAACAGCATTCCCTGTGTGTCTGCTGTGTGTCGGTACGTGTGTGTCGACATGTATGAGGACGATATTGGTGTGGAGGCGGAGCAATTGCCAAATATGGGGATGTCACCCCCTAGGGAGTCGACACCAGAATGGATGGCTTTATTTATGGAATTACGGGATAGTGTCAACACGCTAAAGCAGTCGTTTGACGACATGAGACGGCCGGACAATCAATCAGCACCTGTCCAGGCGCCTCAAACACCGTCAGGGGCTGTAAAACGCCCGTTACCTCAGTCGGTCGACACGGACCCAGACACAGGCACTGATTCCAGTGGCGACGGTGACGAATCAACCGTATTTTCCAGTAGGGCCACACGTTATATGATTTTGGCAATGAAGGAGGCGTTACATATTGCTGATACTACAGGTACCACAAAACAGGGTATTATGTGGGGTGTGAAAAAACTACCTATAGTTTTTCCTGAATCAGATGAATTAAATGAGGTGTGTGATGAAGCGTGGGTTGCCCCCGATAAAAAACTGCTAATTTCAAAGAAGTTATTGGCTTTATACCCTTTCCCGCCAGAGGTTAGGGCGCGCTGGGAAACACCTCCTAGGGTGGACAAGGCGCTCACACGCTTATCAAAACAAGTGGCGTTACCCTCTCCTGAGACGGCCGCACTTAAAGATCCAGCAGATAGGAGGATGGAAAATATCCAAAAAAGTATATACACACATACAGGTGTTATACTACGACCAGCTATAGCGACAGCCTGGATGTGCAGTGCTGGGGTAGCTTGGTCAGAGTCCCTGATTGAAAATATTGATACCCTGGATAGGGACAATGTTTTACTGTCTTTAGAGCAAATAAAGGATGCGTTTCTTTATATGCGTGATGCACAGAGGGATATTTGCACACTGGCATCACGGGTAAGTGCTATGTCCATTTCGGCCAGAAGAAGTTTATGGACGCGACAGTGGTCAGGTGATGCGGACTCAAAACGGCATATGGAAGTTTTGCCGTATAAAGGGGAGGAGTTATTTGGTGTTGGTCTATCGGATTTGGTGGCCACGGCTACAGCCGGGAAATCCACCTTTTTACCTCAAGTCACTCCCCAACAGAAAAAGACACCGACTTTTCAGCCGCAGCCCTTTCGTTCCTTTAAAAACAAGAGAGCAAAGGGATATTCATATCTGCCACGAGGCAGAGGAAAGGGGAAGAGACTGCAACAGGCAGCTCCTTCCCAGGAACAGAAGCCCTCCCCCGCTTCTACAAAAGCCTCAGCATGACGCTGGGGCTTCTCAAGCGGACTCGGGGGTGGTGGGGGGTCATCTCAAGAATTTCAGCGCGCAGTGGGCTCACTCGCAGGTGGATCCCTGGATCCTGCAGATAATATCTCAGGGTTACAGGTTGGAACTAGAGACGTCTCCACCTCGCCGTTTCCTGAAGTCTGCTTTACCAACGTCCCCCTCCGACAGGGTGACGGTCTTGGAAGCCATTCACAAGCTGTACTCTCAGCAGGTGATAGTCAAGGTACCCCTTTTACAACAAGGAAAGGGGTATTATTCCACTCTATTTGTGGTACCGAAGCCGGATGGCTCGGTAAGACCTATTCTAAATCTGAAATCCTTGAACCTGTACATAAAAAAGTTCAAGTTCAAGATGGAGTCACTCAGAGCGGTGATAGCGAACCTGGAAGAAGGGGACTTTATGGTATCCTTGGACATCAAGGATGCGTATCTCCACGTTCCAATTTACCCCTCACACCAGGGGTACCTCAGGTTCGTCGTACAGAACTGTCACTATCAGTTTCAGACGCTGCCGTTTGGATTGTCCACGGCACCTCGGGTCTTTACCAAGGTAATGGCCGAGATGATGATTCTTCTTCGAAGAAAAGGCGTATTAATTATCCCATACTTGGACGATCTCCTAATAAGGGCAAGGTCCAGAGAACAGCTAGAGATGGGACTAGCACTGTCTCAAGAAGTGCTAAAGCAGCACGGGTGGATTCTGAATATTCCAAAATCCCAGTTAATTCCGACAACACGTCTGCTGTTCTTAGGGATGATTCTGGACACGGTTCAGAAAAAGGTTTTTCTCCCGGAGGAAAAAGCCAAGGAGTTATCCGAACTTGTCAGGAACCTCCTAAAACCAGGAAAGGTGTCTGTACATCAATGCACAAGAGTCCTGGGAAAAATGGTGGCTTCTTAAGAAGCAATTCCATTCGGCAGATTCCACGCAAGAGTTTTCCAGAGGGATCTGCTGGACAAATGGTCAGGGTCGCATCTTCAGATGCACCAGCGGATAACCCTGTCTCCAAGGACAAGGGTATCTCTTCTGTGGTGGTTGCAGAGTGCTCATCTATTGGAGGGCCGCAGATTCGGCATACAGGATTGGATCCTGGTGACCACGGACGCCAGCCTGAGAGGCTGGGGAGCAGTCACACAAGGAAGAAACTTCCAGGGCGTGTGGTCGAGCCTGGAAACGTCTCTTCACATAAACATTCTGGAACTAAGAGCAATCTACAATGCTCTAAGCCAGGCAGAACCTCTGCTTCAAGGAAAACCGGTGTTGATCCAGTCGGACAACATCACGGCAGTCGCCCATGTAAACAGACAGGGCGGCACAAGAAGCAGGAGTGCAATGGCAGAAGCTGCAAGGATTCTTCGCTGGGCGGAGAATCATGTGATAGCACTGTCAGCAGTGTTCATCCCGGGAGTGGACAACTGGGAAGCAGACTTCCTCAGCAGACACGACCTTCACCCGGGAGAGTGGGGACTTCATCCAGAAGTTTTCCACATGCTTGTAACCCGTTGGGAAAGACCAATGGTGGACATGATGGCGTCTCGCCTCAACAAAAAACGGGACAGGTATTGCGCCAGGTCAAGAGATCCGCAGGCAATAGCTGTGGACGCGCTGGTAACGCCTTGGGTGTACCAGTCGGTGTATGTGTTTCCATCTCTGCCTCTCATACCAAAAGTATTGAGAATTATACGGCAAAGAGGCGTAAGAACGATACTAGTGGCTCCGGATTGGCCAAGAAGGACTTGGTACCCGGAACTTCAAGAGATGATCACGGAGGATCCGTGGCCTCTACCTCTGAGAAGGGACCTGCTTCAGCAGGGTCCCTGTCTGTTTCAAGACTTACCGCGGCTGCGTTTGACGGCATGGCGGTTGAACGCCGGATCCTAAAGGGAAAAGGCATTCCGGAAGAAGTCATTCCTACCTTGATTAAAGCAAGGAAGGAAGTAACCGCGCAACATTATCACCGCATTTGGCGAAAATATGTTGCGTGGTGCGAGGATCGGAGTGCTCCGACGGAGGAATTTCAACTGGGTCGATTCCTACATTTCCTGCAATCAGGATTGTCTATGGGTCTCAAATTGGGATCTATTAAGGTTCAAATTTCGGCCCTGTCGATTTTCTTCCAGAAAGAATTGGCTTCAGTTCCTGAAGTCCAGACCTTTGTTAAGGGAGTACTGCATATACAGCCCCCTGTGGTGCCTCCAGTGGCACCGTGGGATCTCAATGTTGTTTTTGACTTTCTCAAATCTCATTGGTTTGAACCACTAAAAAATGTGGATTTGAAATATCTCACATGGAAAGTGACCATGCTACTAGCCCTGGCTTCGGCCAGGAGAGTGTCAGAACTGGCAGCTTTATCTTACAAAAGCCCATATCTGATTTTCCATTCGGACAGGGCAGAACTGCGGACTCGTCCGCATTTTCTCCCTAAGGTGGTGTCAGCATTTCATCTGAACCAGCCTATTGTAGTGCCTGCGGCTACAAGCGACTTGGAGGACTCCAAGTTGTTGGACGTTGTCAGAGCTTTAAAAATATACATTTCAAGGACAGCTGGAGTCAGGAAATCTGACTCACTGTTTATACTATATGCTCCCAACAAGTTGGGCGCTCCTGCGTCTAAGCAGACTATTGCGCGCTGGATTTGTAGTACGATTCAGCTTGCACATTCTGTGGCAGGCCTGCCACAGCCAAAATCGGTAAATGCCCACTCCACAAGGAAGGTGGGTTCTTCTTGGGCGGCTGCCCGAGGGGTCTCGGCATTACAACTCTGCCGAGCGGCTACGTTGTCGGGGGAGAACACGTTTGTAAAATTCTACAAATTTGATACCCTGGCTAAGGAGGACCTGGAGTTCTCTCATTCGGTGCTGCAGAGTCATCCGCACTCTCCCGCCCGTTTGGGAGCTTTGGTATAATCCCCATGGTCCTTTCAGGAACCCCAGCATCCACTAGGACGATAGAGAAAATAAGAATTTACTTACCGATAATTCTATTTCTCGGAGTCCGTAGTGGATGCTGGGCGCCCATCCCAAGTGCGGATTATCTGCAATAATTGTACATAGTTATTGTTACCTAAATCGGGTTATTGTTGTAGGGAGCCATCTTTCAGAGGCTCCTCTGTTATCATACTGTTAACTGGGTTTAGATCACAGGTTGTACGGTGTGATTGGTGTGGCTGGTATGAGTCTTACCCGGGATTCATAAATCCTTCCTTATTGTGTACGCTCGTCCGGGCACAGTATCCTAACTGAGGCTTGGAGGAGGGTCATAGGGGGAGGAGCCAGTACACACCACCTGATCATAAAGCTTTACTTTTTGTGCCCTGTCTCCTGCGGAGCCGCTATTCCCCATGGTCCTTTCAGGAACCCCAGCATCCACTACGGACTCCGAGAAATAGAATTATCGGTAAGTAAATTCTTATTTTTCTGGTAATCTATGACTCTGGTGGTGCTTTAAACTTTAGGTAATCATTTTTTCTTATGTAAGTGCCAAATTATTGACAGCATTAGTACTAGTATAATGTGGTGGTAATCACCATGATTTATGTAAAGGTGGCCTAGTATATTCAGAACTTCTCCAAATCATCTCATAGGTCTGATTCACTGTGTGGCTTTGTCATTTCATATACAGTTTTTCAAGCAGCGGCTTCTGGTGTATATGTCATCTTAATTCAGATATCCTTACAGATGTCATCTGTTCATATATTTTCTATACTAGATTTGTTACTGTTTTTTGGTGTATAGTAGCACCCTTTTTCTCTTTTAAATCCTCTATGTCACTTATCTCATATTTGTGTGAGTACTGAGATTTTACAGTAAAAAGCCTTCAGACAAGAGGAATGACAAGGTCTAGCATGAGTGAAGGTGTGAGAACAAGAAAGAATAATCACTTTGAAACAGGGAGGAGAATAGATTGACACTATTTGATGGAATGGGCAGGGGAGGTCATCTGAGAAAGTATCAAACAAGAGCCTCATGAGATGATAACAAATAGAGATGTACGAGGCTGGCTGACTAGAAGTCAATATGAGAGGAAGTGGTCAAAGGAAGAGCGAGATGTAACCAGCCAAATGACTATTGATATGGCCTTGATGGCTCCAGAGCTGTTTTTTTCAAACTGGTGACTTTTTTCTTCATCCCTTTACACTTAAAGTACTGTACTTAGGTAAATGCAGATCAGACTAATACAAAGGTAAATGCAGATCAGACTAATACAATCATAACTGTGATCTTGGACCCTGACCCACATGGTGGCCCTATAATAAGCATACATAAAGGCTTTTATATTATAGGAGCCAAAGAAACTCATTTGAGAGCCAAACCAGTGGCGGATCTTGGCACGGGCAAGCAGGACTTTTGCCCGGGGCGCCGCCTTCCGGAGGGCGCTGGTGCCATCCGGAGGGCGCTGCACCATGGCAAGATCCGCCACTGTGCAGTGTGCCCCCCAGCAGTGCCCCCCCCCCCCGCTGTGAGAAGGGAACCAGACGCTACGCGTCTAGTTTCCCTTCGTGGCGCTGGTCCCCCCCCCCCCCCCGCTGTGAAGGGAATCAGACGCTAAGCGTCTAGTTTCCCTTCATGGAGAGGACCTTTGCTGTGCGGTCCGCGATGACGTCATCGCGCACCGCACAGCATTGTGGCACAGACGCTAGGGATCATAATTGGGTAGATGCTAGAATCAAGTGGGCTAAGGGACCTTTTCCGTAAGGGGGAGGAGTTACGACACAAGGGGGAGGAGCTAGGCCAGCGGGATAGTTCCTCTACTATCCACGCCACCAACTATTACCTTTAGTAATTAGGTGGTGAGCGAAGCGGAGCGGATCGAGCCACCGTGCCCGTATGCTGTGCTATGGGAGAGACGTCATGACTGACGTCTCTCCCATAGATCCGAGGAGAAGAGCGGCGCCGGCGGAGGTCTGCAGGTCTGGAATCAGGAGCGGGGTATAGTAAGTATACTTTGTTTTTTTTGTTTTTTCCCCCCTTTCAGCGGTGCTACAAATGGGGGCGTGGCTGACCACGCCCCCGTATTAAGCCACGCCCCTATCTTTTGCGTGGGGCGCCACAAGGGCAAGAACCGGCCCTGAGCCAAACCAAATTATAAGAGGCACAATTAAGTATGAGAAGAATCTCAAATGGACAGTTGGGAATTACAGATTGGTTCTAGGAATTATGCTCACTCATGGGCATTTATCTAACCTTGGAGAGAGCTAAGGTAAAGAGAGATAAGTTCCAACCAATCAGCTCATAAATGCCACGTTACAGGCTGTGCTTGAAAAATGACAGGAGCTGATTGGTTGGTAGTATATCTCTCTCCACTTTATAACTCTCCAAGGTTTAGTACATCTCCCCTGAGTTTGTTACTAGGAGCAGGGGAGCTCCGGGCGGTGATGTGAGGCAGGTTTAAATAGAGAGCTCAATGGAGGTCTGCTCTGCTGGCTGCGGGCAGGAGGAATGGTTGTGGCTGTGCTGCGGTGCAGAGTTGACCCAAGACCTGGACCAGTGGTGTGCAGAAGTCTGGATGGGACCTGTCCTGCAGTGGTGGTGAGTGCCCTACTGGCACTATACTGGGGCATTATGTGTAACTGGCACTATACTGGGGAATTATATGTAACTGGCACTATACTGGGGAATTATGTGTATCTGCCATTAATTGGGGCAGTATGTCTGAGCAACAATTACTCTGGCCATTATGTGTAAGGAGCACTAATTTGGCATTATGTGTAAGGCCATGCCTACTTTCCTAGGAGAGCGTGCACATTGGGAAGGGGGAGGGGGGATTGGCGCTTCAGAAATGGTCCGTGGATGATGTCAAAAAAATCCAAATGGACCTTGGTATAAAAAAGGTTCCCCACCCCTGATTTAGTTAATCTCTTCATTATTTATTTTGAAATATTACTGAGTACATATACAAACAAATGCTGAGTGCAATACTGAGAGAGACCTAGAAGCATGACTTCCCACAAAGTATAATGAGAAACTGCACAATGCATCCCATTGAAAGAATATGTTGAGATAATCTGTAGACCTGAAAAACTGCCCAGACTGCAGTCCTTTGGAGACTCCACAGACGGGTGGTCTTCAGTATGCCGACTGACGGGATCCCGGCGCACAGTATACCGGCGCCGGAATCCCAACAGCCGGCATACCGACACTTATTCTCCCTCGTGGGGGTCCACGACCCTCCTGGAGGGAGAATAAAAGCGCCACCGTGCTCATAGCGTGGCGAGTGCAGCGAGCCCGCAAGGGGCTCATTTGCGCTCGCCACACTGTCGGTAAGCCGGCGGTCGGGCTCCCGGCACCGGTATGCTGGTCACCGGGAGCCCGACCGCTGGCATACCATACAGAACCCTCCACAGAACACAGCACTGCAATTGCGCTACTGGCTACATGCAGGAGCTGGCCTGTGTCCTGGGCAGTGGCATCAGTTTCACGCCCCTCTCAATGGCTGATGTGACAACACATTTTCTCTTTTAAAATTGACACTTCACTTGATTGACACTTCACTTTTTAACTGCAACATACTGTATGCTCATTACATAATTTGTTATTCAAATGAAACAACTCCTTGTATATAGCCTTCTGCCTGCTGTTTGGATCTTTCGTGATAAGGCAGAATTGTCATCACTTCTTCTCCCAGCAATTATTATTATTATTATTACATTTTATTTATAAGGCGCCACATGTGTTTCGCAGCGCCGTACAAAGGACAGTACAGGGGACAAAACATTGCATTACAGTAAATAAATAACAGAAATAGAGTACAGGTAACAGAGCACCACACATTCTCAAGACATAATACAGCTAAGATGTAAGTATCGAGGGAATGATCATCGTACTATTGGAGGCTGGTGGCCATAGATGGAGATGAGCCTTTACTAGCAGGATAAAGATGGTCGTTGAGTAGGGGAGAGCTGTGAGTGAAATGTGTTGAGACGAGGGCTTAGATAACAAGAGGAAAGAGGGCCCTGCTCTGAAGAGCTAACAATGTTCCAATTTAGCAAAAAAATTATAATGTTGCAATACTGATCTGCCTTACCAATACTGATCTGGAGAGGTAAGGGTTAAATCTCCTGAAATTCGCACTTATGAGTTGGCTTGATGGCTCACAATGCACAGTGGAAAGGTAAGCCTAGATTTCTACTAATGTGGGAGAAAAATGTTTCAATATATTTAATTTTCCTGTATTTAATAAAAATGCTTTATTTAAAGAATAAAGCATTTTTTGAAATTATTTTTAACTGTTATCATCCTGGAAGGTGATTCAAAAACACATTTTGCCACGGTACAAGTATTCTTTTCCCTTTGATAAATCAGCCCCACAGTCTCAACATTAGTATTCCCTTGTCATTGCAAAGTAAAGTCTGGCAAGGAATGGGTGATGAAAGATGCCAGTAGTATGTCAAATTTTTGGGCGAGAACACAATGTTGCCACCTATAAAACTTTGCAAGATAAATTGTATCCGCATTATTGCTTAAGTAGCGGTTTCACTCTATGAAATACATTTTGTCTCAAGCGTTTAACGTGAATTCCCTTGACCTGAGGGCTTGGCAATTTTTGAGCACCGAAACATGCTGTTCTTTGTCTACTGGTGTTTTATACAAACAGAATAAATAGCCATGCAAGGGGCCGCTGGATTGTGACCCCGCTTTGTAGAAGATGCAGCCTCATCTATAGAAGATTTATCTTTCTTATTTCAGAGTATTCCCAAACCAAACAAATAAGGATAAAAAATATAGCAGCCTATTTCCTAAAGCTTACAGGTAAAGTCAGAGGTCATTCCCAGGACGTTAGTTAACTCTTTCTGCCAATGAGGCATCACTTTGCATTGCTGTTTCTTTGTGTCTAATCCAAGAGCCTTATTTGTATATTTTTATATATGTTTATAAACATGAAGCACACATGAACAGTTTCATCACTTGGGTGGGTGTAAACCAGTGTGGCACTTTGTGAGCTACTCACGTGCATTGGAAGTGGGAAGAGCATGGTCTCATGTCTGCTAAGCCATGCCCCCTGGCATGTGTCATTTTTAGGCATAACCGCGTGTCACGACTCCATTCTCATCACATTGAGGACTAATTACCCAGGGCCCGGGTTTATTGGAGAGGCCCTGGATCCGTCACCACCCCCTCCCTTTCTTAAATTTCAGCAGCAGCCTCTCTCCCAAGCCCAGCACACGCTGCTGTGTGCCTGGCTGCAATGGGCCTAAAGAGGCTCGAAGCAGCAGCAGTCTCCTTGGCCTGTGGAGGGTTGGGGGTGGAGTGATTAGGCTACGCCTCCTACAATACCCAGGTCAGGCCCCGCTCCCTGTGACCCTACCCCCACCCCTCTTGCGACGCCACTGCACAGAAAAATAAAGTTCCCAGCATACTTCTGACATCTAGTTACTAAAATCAACTCTTTTTTACTGGTTGACAGTAGTGCGCTGGATTTTGTTGTTGTTCTTTTGCAGAAAATGACTCCCTTTTGAGTTCCTTATACATTTATCCATCATCCACTTCCATTTGGAGTGTCAGAATCTGTGAAGCATGGCGTTTTTAGGTACTTCTGGACAATTTAGCACTAAATTTAAAAACACGACTATATTACCCAATTTAGGGACTCTCATTGTTTAAAGTAAGGACCCCTCTTAGCAGAATGTGTATTTTATTTACAAATAGAATAGTTTTTACTGTTGAACAGCAGTGTGTTAGGAAGTGACGAAGTAAAAAAATATTGCAGTACACATATCATGTACAAACTACACACAGATGGCCTCCATGCGCGTACTTATTCTGCCGTGCGTGCACATATTCGCAATTTGCGTATGGTCGCTCCCGCGGTCCTGCGTATTAGCACGTGGTATGGGTAATTACGGTAGAGTTTGTGATTGCATGGAAAAGCCATAAAAACACATTACATATTTAATCCAAATAGTGCACAAGGGGGGTCATTCCGAGTCGTTCGCTCGTTGCCGATTTTCGCTATAATGCGATTAGTCACTTACTGCACATGCGCAAGGTTCGCAGTGCGCATGCGCTTAGTTATTTTACACAAAAGTTAGGTATTTTACTCACGGCATAACAAAGCTTTTTCATCGCTGTGCTGATCGTAGTGTGATTGACAGGAAGTGGGTGTTTCTGGGCGGAAACTGGGCGTTTTATGGGAGTGTGCGGAAAAACGCAGGTGTTCGAGTTGCAAAACGCAGGAGTGGCTGGAGAAACGGGGGAGTGATTGGGCAAACGCTGGGTGTGTTTGTGACGTCAAACCAGGAAAGAAAAGGACTGAGCTGGTCGCAATGGCTGAGTAAGTCTGGAGCTACTCAGAAACTGCTAAGAAATTTCTAATCACAATTCTGCTAATCTTTCGTTCGCACTTCTGCTAAGCTAAGATACACTCCCAGAAGGCGGCGGCTTAGCGTGTGCAATGCTGCTAAAAGCAGCTAGCGAGCGAACAACTCGGAATCACCCCCAATGTGATGCTGGTTCAGCACAGCAGGGGGTGGTATGACATGGGGGCATGGAAGGGGACATGACGGCGTGACTACGATTCATCGTGGCCCTGCCCCCACTACACAATGCTGAGATTACCAGCATTGTGGGGCAGGGGGAAGGGCCATGATGGCTCAATTCAGTGCGAATAACATCAACGAATCCCCGGATTGGGACAATTGTGGCGTGTGTGTACTTTCAGATGTGGCGGGCTGCAGACAGGTGGAATCTGGCCGGGAGACTTCCCCATTCTTCTGAAGGCCAGGTGCACCACCTGTTTTTTGGAAGCATTCCTGCCATTCTGGGAAAATAGGTAAGTATGTGTTTGTGTGTCTTTTATGCAGATACTGCTTCCCTTTTGAGCACCTGCTGATGCTTCTAAATTTGTGATTCATTTCCATTTTGTGTATCATTGTCAGAAGCTGGCAGGGATTGCTGGAGCTTGAAGTTCTATTTTGGAGACCCTTTGGGTACGACCCAGTAAGTTACTGTTGCTCTCATTTTAAAAACAAATGGATGACCCAATATATGGATTATCATTGTTAAATCAGGACCACTCTTAGTGCTGTGTAGAGGTGTGTGGCATATCATATATTTGTCATATATGTGTGGTGTAAGTAAGGTTTCTGTACTGTTGTCTTAGGAAAAAAATATGTTTGTGTTTGTTTCTCGAGCAGATAACCCCTCCCTTTCCAGCACCTGCTTATACTTATACATCAATTTGAGTAACCTCTATTGTGTACATATGGAATTCTTACATTTTTTGCCTCATAAAATACCAGTATCCATATAGGGGTTGGGTATGGGTGACTGGTGTTTGGGATCCCACCGTTCACTATACTGATGCCGGGATCACAAGGTTTAGAATGCTGGTGATGGTGGTGCTGGCGGGGGTGTGGAGTGCCCCTTGCACGTGCCACGAAGCGGGCTCGGGGTTCTATTCCCAGAATAGTCCCTGCAAGTTGGCATGCCGACTGTCGGGCATTCAAGTGTTCGGGATGCCGGCGTCGTTAATGTGACCGGTGGTCACATAACTACATCCCCCATACAGCAGACTTTTTAGCACTACTGTCTCACACTACTGGTGCCATGTGTTTGATTCCAATCAGGGTTCTATGTGTAGAGTTTGTATGTTCTCTTAGTGTTGGTGTGGTTTACCTGCTTGTTTCCCACAGTCCAAAAAAATAGGGTAATTGGCTACTGACATGGAGGGAAGTCAGTCTGTAAGTTTCACTGTGGCAGTGAATAAAGAAACATTCTTTGTACAGTGCTGTGTAATATTGCACAATGCTCTTTTTATGTTAAAGATTTTTATTGTTTTTTTTTTTTGATAAAGATGTAACATATCATTCAAACAATATGGAAACTTAGTAAGTGCTCTCCCGAGGAGACATGAGGTTTTGCACTCCATTTACCTGTCTGCAAATAATAATATCTGAATGATGGACTGAGCATATAGGATAAAACATTTGCAGGATAAATTGTCTTAAATGTACTTTAAGAGAAGATAGTGAGAGAAGATAGTGGGAGAAGATAAGTGAGGACAGGACATACGTGAGGGAAAGAGGTGGGGGGGGGACATCAAGAGTTCGTAGACTATATATTCAGGAATTATACAGAGATACTGTGATTAAATCTAAGATCTACTAAATGAAGTTATTAGGATTGCAGCAAGTTCCTCCAAACGTCAGTTCGAGTAGATTCATCTAAAGTGGATATGTATTTTCCCCATTTTCTAACAAAGGATTCAAAGGAATAGTCCGTGTTGAGTGAGAGCGATCTTTTGTCGAAGTTTATTAGTTGTAGGATCCTGTTCCGAAGTTCTCTGATAGACGGGGCAGTTTTTTGTGTCCAATGTATCAAGATGAGCTTCTTCGCCATTGTGAATACTGTGATAAGAAATGCTGAGGGCTGGCTCTCTGTCTTGGAAAAGCTCCAATCTTTAAAATTTAGGCATAAACAGGCTAGTGGGTTGAGGTCCAGATTTAGGTGTAATGTAGAGTTGAGAAAGTCTATAATCTTGCGCCAAAATTTTAATACCTTAGTGCAGGACCAAAAACAATGAAAGAATTTGGCGTTAGCCATAGAGCATTTGTAGCAAGAGCCAGAATCTGAGGTAGACATATGTCTTCTTTGTGCAGGGGAGATATATATTCTGTGTATAGACTTAAAGTGGACTTCTTGAAGATAGGATGATTGGAGTGTTTTCATTATTTTCTGATACTGGGTAGTGTTAATAATTTCGGCACCTGTAGTCCCAGGAATGTCAGCACTCCAGGCAGACGCAAGGTTAGTTAGACCAAAGTCATTTAATGAATTTATTAGGAGAGCATACAGCGCTTTGGTTGAGGATTTTGGACTGTTATAGGATTTGAAGATAGCGTCCAGAGGGTGAGTAGTTTTAAGTGAAGAGCTTAGAGAAGGTAGTGATAGTGCATAGTGTCTGGCTTGTAAATATAAATAAAAGTGGGAATTAGGGAGATCGTGAGTATCCTTTAGCGTGGAGAAGGTAAGTATATGGCCACCAGGGTCAAAGAGTTTTGAGGCTAGATTAAGGCCTTTTTGAGACCATTGGCGGAACATTGGATTAGTTAGGGAGGGTTGGAAATTGGGATTGCCCCATAATGGGCAGAAAGTTGAGTATGTGTGTGGGAATTTGAGGATTTTACTCATCCTGATCCAGCTGTTGTATGTGTCTCTAAATAAAGAATGGTTTGAAATGTGTGAAGGAATCAAATGGGCAGGTGTGTGTAATAAAGCTCCTGGGGAGAAAGGGTAAAACAGGCATTGTTCAAGAGCCTTATCAGTGAACTTTGAGGTTTCCATAAGCCAATCGGCTATTATCCTGAATTGTGTCGTTATGGAATACAATGCAAAGTTTTGGATGCTGAGGCCTCCATTTGACTTTGATTTATATAGCTTTTTTAGGGCTAATCTCGGACGTTTGCCTTGCCATAAGAACTGTGAAATTCTTTTCTCGAGATTACTAAGATCCTGTTTGGATATGACACATGGTAATAATTGTAAGGGGTAATATATTTTTGGAAAAATTACACTTTTCAAAACTGTTGTTCTGCCTAGCAGTGATAGAGGGAGTTTTGACCAACCATCTAATTGAGAGTAGATTTTTGTAAGGAGGGGGGGGGAGTTGGCTGAATATAAGGAGTGAGGGTCGTTAGTGATCTGTATACCTAAATATTTAAGCTGGGAGGATTTTATGCGGAATTGGGTTAGTATCGATAAGGAGTGGAAGTCGGGAGATTGCGTAGATATGGGGAGGATTTCTGATTTTGAAACATTAATTTTATAATCTGCTATCGAGCTGAAAGATGATATTATCTCTAATATCGCTGGAAGGGATTTAACGGGGTCTGATATGAAGAGTAACATGTCGTCTGCGAAGAGGGACACTTTCAATTCCAAGGAGGAGACGCTGATGCCAGTGAAGTCTGATGCGGAGCGAAGGGCCATAGCTAGAGGTTCGATCGCTATATCAAAAAGAAGTGGTGACAGGGGGCATCCCTGGTACCCTTCTGAATCGGGAAGGGGGGAGATAGGAATCCATTGCATGAAATTTGTGAGGATGACATTGTATATAATGTTCTAATAAACGGGATAAAAGTGGGTGGGATGCCAAATCTCTCCATAGTGAGGAACAAGTGAGACCAGTGTACTAAGTCAAATGCTTTTTCTGCATCGATAGAGAGAATAACTTTTCCACTGGTCCTACCTGTTCCCCCTCTACATGTGTGTACTGCCGCTAAAACCTTGCGAATATTTGTAAGTGAATGTCTGCCCTTGATGAATCCCGTTTGGTCATGGTGTATTATTGAAGGAAGTATAGGGTTGAGACGCATGGCTAAGATTTTTGTAAGGAGTTTGTAGTCAGAATTTAATAAGAAGATGGGCCTGTATGAAGCAGATAAAGCAGGGTCTCTACCTGGTTTAAGTATTAATTTGATAATTGCCGAATTAAAGTAAGAGGGGGGGGGCTGCGTTGAAGAGGATATAGTTAAAGACAGATACTAAAACTGGGGCAATACGTTTTTCAAATAATTTATAAAAATCTCCACTTAAGCCATCTGGGCCTGGTGCCTTAGCTGATTTCAGTGATTTAATGGCCTGAGTGACTTCAATGAGAGTGATCGGTTGTGTTAACGAATTATTAGAGTCATTAGGAATTTGAGGATATGTGAGTGAGTCCCATAAGGATCGGGGGGGATTGAGAGTGGGAGAAGGTATAGAGGGATCAATAGTCGGAGGTGTCTGGGGATGTGAGTATATGTTTGTATAATAATGTTGCATGTTTTGGGAGATCTGCTTGTTGGATGTAGTATGTGTGCCATCTGGTTGGATTAGGGGGTGTACCGTCATAGGGGGTCTAGTTCCATTAAGAATGTTGGTCAATAACTTACTGGTTTTGTTGCCATATCTATGGAAGCGGTAATTAGAGTAGAATTGTGATTTGTCAGATAAGGCTTGAAGGGTTTCCTCAAATTTTATTTTAGCTGTTAGATATATGGATTTGTTGGCGGGGGTGGGTTGTAAGCTATAGTTTGAATAAGCTTCTGTGAGGGATTGTTGGAGTAGGAGGTAAGATTTAGAACAGTTCTTTTTTTCCTTGAATTCAAAATTCAGGATAGAACCCCTCAGGACTGCCTTTGCGGACATCCAATATAGCGGTGGATTAGTGGCTAGGTATTGTTTGTTATTTTCATGGTATTCATCCCACGAGTGTATAACATGATTAATGAATCTAGGAATTTTAGATAAGTGCGCTGGAAATCTCCAGGTCTTATGTGTAGATCTCTCATTGTGAGTTTTTACTGTAAGCCATACCAAAGCATGATCAGATATAATGATTGGTTCTATACCGGAGTCTAGGACTTGGGAGAATAAGTTATTGGAGAGGGTTGCGTAATCTATACGGGATAAGGAGTGGTGTGCGGATGATAAACTAGTGTAACCTCTGTCTGTAGGGTGCAGGGCCCTCCAAACATCAATTAGTTGTAGAGTTGACAGGATCGAGGGGACACCTAATTTAGGTAGTGAGTGGTGGGATCTCCTAGAATGGGATCTGTCCAAATGTGGGTGTGAGATCAGATTGAGATCTCCGCCCATAATGAGATTATTAGAAGTAAAGGGTAGTAATTTACGTAATATAAGTTGAAAGAAAGATTTAGAATATGCGTTAGGCGCATAGAGTGAGCATAAGGTGTAGGTGGTAGAGTATAATTTAATGGTGACAATGGTATACCTGCCCTCTGGATCGCTGTCAGATGATATAATCTCAAGTGGGAGTGATTTAGAGACCAAAATTGCTACTCCTCTGGACTTTGAGTTAAAGGAGGAAGAAGCAAGTAAGCGCCAATTAAGCATTTGTAGCTTCAGTGTTTCCGGTTGGGTAAGGTGCGTCTCCTGGATGAATGCAATATCCAATTTTTGTCTGTTTAAATATATTAGTACCTTGCGTCGCTTAGCCGGAGTGCCAAAACCCCCAGCATTCAGAGAGCCAACCCGTAGTGTAGTTACGTCTGCGTGTAGCATGAAGTAAATTCAGGGCAGGGGAACATCCTAAGGAAATCGCAGCAAATCCTGTAGTGGAAAGGGAGACATAGAAGGAAAAAACAAGAGGGATGGGGGGGACAAGACAAGAGGAGTAGAAAGGCGCATAGGCGAAACAGAGTTACATACCTCATATTTACAGCTGTATCAGCATGCATGCATGCATGGTACTTCCGCAAATAGGAGAAAATAATATATACAAACAAAACACTAATCACTGTGTTTGAATTCGTTACAACAACATAACGGAGCATAACAGGCGCTCCAATACCCTAGTATAGTTATCATAATTACCAGGCCTCTGATGTATATCGATAAGGCAGTGTAAGGTCTGATCATTCCATAGTTATATTACTACAGTTCAAGCACAATTTGTTATGTATAAGGGATAGTAGCGGCAGGTGGGGTTTGGGAGTTTTTGTGGTAGGGACAGGGAATATAACAGCACAGCGAGTATAACAGGTGTGTAACTGCATACTGTAGCTGAGGAAGGGAAGGAGTAAACTTTAGAAGAAGAAGCTATGCAACGGTATATATATATTCTGTGACGGAGACCATTGAAGAGAACTACTGGTGAGCAGGAGGTGTATCAGATATATCTTCGGCTTGAGACTGTTGCTCCTCATTCAGGAAGTCTCGTGCATCTTCCGGAGTGTTAAAATCATAATGTTTGTCTGAGAAGAATATGCGCAGCCGCGCCGGATACATGAGAGCAAATTTCTGTTTAGCCGAAACCAATTCAGAGCATATTGGAGAAAAGGCTTTTCTAGCTCTTGTAAGCTCTACTGAGAAGTCTTGGAATAAGTGTATGCGTTTGCCTTCCCATGAAAGGTTTTGCATCTGACGAGAGGCCTTCCATATAGCTAGCTTGTGGAGGTAATTAAGGCATTTAAAGATGACAACGCGCGGTCTCTTCTCATGTGGTTTAGGAGGAGGGCCGAGTCTGTGCACTCTCTCTATTATTAAGTCTTTGCATTCTGACTCAATTTTCAGCAGTTGTGGAAGTGTAGCAGAGACAAAGGAGAGCAGGGCTGGGCCTTTAACAGATTCCGGTATTCCTACCACTCTTATATTTGATCTCCTAGAACGATTTTCTATATCGTCAACTTTGTTCCACAATTGGTGGTTTTCCTTCTGTAGTTTTAAAATAGCTCGCTGAGCCTCTGACATATCGTGACAGACCGAGGTTACACGGTGTTCTGTATCAGTGACTCTACCCTGCAGGTGATGCATCTGCTGTGTGATGTCTGCTACAGCCTGTGTTAGCAGGGGGGTCATAGTGTTTTTAATCGCGTCCACTATGTCTTGATAAGTCGCGGGGGAGTCAGGGGGACGACGTACCTGCGGGGAGTTTGCATCGTCCGTTGGTTCGGCCGCAGCTTTCTTTGAGGCCGGAACGCTGTGAGCCGTTTCAGCGTCCGGTGCCATTGTGGGGTCTGCACGGCGCTTCTCCTGACGGCCCGGCGGGTGCTTAGCGGCGGGCGGAGAAGCTAGAAACTTCTCCATCGGGGAGCGAGTGAGGTAGGAAGATCGGGCAGCGAGGCTGTGGAGGCTACTGGAGCCGTTAAGAGGTATATAATGCCGGGTATTGGGCGGAGGAGCACGATCACGCTGTGCTCTGCATGCAACCGGAAGCGGAAGTCACAATGCTCTTTTTAAATAATTAGTGAACCCATGAGAAAGACTTTGGGCCTAATTCAGACCTGATTGCAGCAGCAAATTTGTTAGCTAATGGACAATACCATGGGGGTCATTCCGAGTTTTTAGCAGCCGTGCAAACGCATTGTCGTCGCCCTCTGGGGAGTGTATTTTCGCTTTGCAGAAGTGTGAACACTTGTGCAGCAGAGCACCTGCAAAATCTTTTTGTGCAAAACAAGACCAGCCCTGTAGTTACTCTTGATTCTAACGATGGATGGCTTTTGACATCACACAACCGCCCAGCGAACGCCCAACCACGCCTGCGTTTTTTCTGCCACGCCTGCGTTTTTCTAAGCACTCCCTGAAAACGGTCAGTTGACACCCAGAAACGCCCACTTCATGTCAATCTTCCTGCGTTCGGCCGTGCAACTGGAATGTTTGTTACACTCTGTGCAAACCCACGATGCTCATTGTACCCGTACGACGCACCTGCGCATTGCGGTGCATACGCATGCGCAGAAATGCCAATTTTTAGCCTGATCGCTGCACTGCGAACAACGGCAGCTAGCGATCAACTCGGAATGACCCTCCATGTGCACTGCAGGGGGGGGGGGGCAGATATAACATTTGCAGAGAGAGTTAGATTTGGGTGGGTTATATTGTTTCTGTGCAGGGTAAATACTGGCTGCTTTATTTTTACACTGCAATTTAGATTTCAGTCTGAACGCACCCCACCCAAATCTAACTCTCTCTGCACATGTTATACCTGTCCCCCCTGCAGTGCACATGGTATTGCCCATTCGCTAACATATTTGCTGCTGCGATCAGGTCTGAATTAGGCCCTTTGGTAGGTGTCCCCAAAATGCTTTGTTACAGATCAGGAAGATTAATGGTATAAAAAAATTTTACATTCTGTATGCTCCTGCTGGAATGAAAGACACTATTTCAGGCTGAAAGCTCTATTAAAGTTAATGTAAAAGTAGCCCCCTGCTATGGAGGTCCCATGACATATTCCCACTCTGCTGATGAGCGGTGCAAGTAGAAAAAATGTCTTACAGGTACTGTGTGCAAAAATGGGTGTGGCCAAATGCCACATGGGGCGTGGTCAATGGAAATGGTGGCGTGATACGCATATGGGTGTGGGGGGGGGGGGGGGGCAGATACACACCTGACCCCAATAGTGCCAGATACACGTTGCCCCACAGTGCCATATATACATTTCCCCACAGTGATAGATATACATTGCCCCACAGTGCCAGATACACATTTCCCCACAGTGCTAGATACACATTGTCCCACAGTGCTAGATACGCATTGCCCCACAGTGCCAGATACACAAATGCCCCCACAGTGCCAGATACACATTGCCTCACAGTGCCAGATACACCTTGCCCCACAGTGCCAGATACACATATGCCCCCAGAGTGCCAGATACACATTGCCCCAGAGTGCCAGATACACAAATGCCCTCACTGTGTCAGATACAGAAATGCCCCCACAGTGCCAGATATGCCCCCATTCCCAGATACAGAGATGCCCCCAGTGCCAGATATGCCCCCAGTGCCAGATACAGAAATGCCCCCAGTGCCAGATACACATGTCCCCCCAGTGCCAGATACAGAAATGCCCCCACAGTGCCATATATGCCCCCAGTGTCAGATATGCCCCCAGTGCCAGATACAGAGATGTCCCCAGTGCCAGATATGCCCCCAGTGCCAGATACAGAAATGCCCCCCAGTGCCAGATACAGAGATGCCCCCAGTGCCAGATATGTCCCCAGTGCCAGGTACACATGTCCTCACAGTGCCCTCCCTTCCCCTGCTGCTTACTGCGTTGCTGTCCTGTGTGTGAGAGGAGGAGAGAGCAGTGTGCGCCTCTCCAGCCCCTCAGTCTTCAGCTGCGGTGCGGGTGTCTACCTTCAATTAGACGCCGATCCGTGAGTCAAAGTTTGCGGTTCAGTAGCCAATCAGGAACCTTGGCTGACAGTCCGCGAGCTCTGATTGGCTCATGGGCCGGCGCCAAATTGAAGGTAGACACTGAGGGGCAGGAGGGGCGCACGCTGCGCTCTCCTCCTCTCAAGCAGCAGCGGTGCGGTGAGCAGCAGCGGAGGGAGGGAGGTAGCGGCGGCTCTGCGGCGGTGGGTACGGCATACCTACGGCTAAATTCTTAAGGGTACTCCGTACCCACCGATACCCGCTTACTTGCATCGCCGCTGCTGATTCACTGAAAGCCCCAGGTGGCAATAGCGGACAAGACTGCTGGCCTATACCCTGCTTGTGCTTTCTTTTACTGGCAATGGGACTTCACAGTATTGGGGTTTAATAAAATTTAGTATGATAGCAGTGGCTCCTACAGCACAATAGGCAGAGACTCAGATGTTCATGTAACATAATTTGCAGCAGAAAACGGTGCATGTTCTTGCTGGGAAGGGGCATGGCCACACAATAATACCCCCAGTTGAAATTACGCCACACAGTACTGCAACTTTATACACATTATATCATGCAATAGTGTCTCTTATTCATCACACAGTAGTACCACGTTACTCCTCACAGTAGTTCCCCTTATTCACATTACACCACACCATATTGCTCTTTATTCACATTAGACCGCACAGTAGTGCCCTTTCTATACATTTCGCAACCAAGTACTGTAGTTCACCTTATACACATAATGCCGCACATTAGTAATGCATTTCATATGCAGATAGAGCCGCAGTCACACACAGAATATAGGCATGCTGCATATCATTTTAATCAGCAGAAGCTGCTCGTGCCCCATGGCATTTCAAATGCCCTAGGCATTTGCCTAGTTTGCCTATGCCTAGGGCCGACTCTGACCTTAGTGATGAAGCAGGGCTACAGTATGTAGGTACAGTATGTAGGCAGATTTCTGCCTTATTGTGTCATAGTGCCCATTGTGTTTGTGTGTGTGTATATATATATATACATACACATCCCCATGATGAAGTCTAACTGCTGACGAAACGCGTTGGGTCTGCTGTACCTAGACCTCTTTACGGACAGATAAGCCTTTTAATATTTATCTTTTGTACGTTTGCATTTTTACCATTCCTTGGATACTTATGGAAAACTAGATGTACCCGATTTCGGGTGGTAATCATGTGACCGGCGGTCGGGTGACCGACGGTCACATGACCTCCACCGACATCCCGCCTCCTCACTATCCCGATGGTCGGCATGCCGACCAACAGGGACTATTTCCACTCGTGGGTGTCCACGACACCCATAGAGTGGGAATAGAACCCGTGGCGACTGCAGGTCACCACCGAGCCCGCAAGTCGGTATGCTGCCGGGATCCTGCAGATATAGGGTTATAGGTCGGCTACCCCAGGTCAGCACACAGGTGAAAATTAATAAGTGTTATAGCCCCCCCGCCTTGCCGATCGGCCTCGGGACTTAACCCTATATCTGCAGATATACGCAACTAAGATCTCCGTATTATCTGATTATTATGTAGTATTATTTTTCACTCAGTGTGCATTAGGGAACACAAATTGTTTTTTTTTTACACAAAATTACCCCTCCCTTTTAGCACCTGTGTTACATCACAATCTAATTGAGCAGCTTGCCAATAAATGTGCATTGTAGTTAGAGAGGCATGGATAGGTCAGCATTAGGAGGGATTGCTGACTCCAGAGTGCCATTGGAGAAGCTAGGGGTGTCTCCAGTTAAGCTGGCTCTCAGATGCTGTAGGAGCCATTATCATGTGGCCTTACACTGGGCATTCAGACCCAGACATATGTGTAATTATTTATGGGGTGCGGTGGCCCCTATGTCGGTATGGCTGGCGGCTTCATGTTGGCACACCCTAACACTTTATTAACACTTATGATTTTTCCTATCACTTTGCATATATTTTTGTATTATTTAAATCACACTTCACTTACATAGCACTTATGTGCTTCTTATTAACCCTTATTAATTTTCACATGTGTGCTGACCTGGGGTAGCCGACCTGTGCCGACGTGATGGGATCCTGCACCCCGGACCCCTACCTAGTATTAGGGACCCCCAGTAACGGAGACGCCTTGCCGATCGGCCTGGGGGCTTAACCCTATATCTACAGATATACGCAACTAAGATCTCTGTATTATCTGATTATTATGTAGTATTATTTTTCACTCAGTGTGCATTAGGGAACACAAATTGTTTTTTCTTACGTATAATAATAACAACACAACAAGTCCCTTACAGTGTTGTTGTGTTGCGCTGCATCAGACCAGTGGTAGTGTCCTGTCCATCAGTCATTCAAGTGATGATATACGCTGCTGCTATATGTCCACTGCTGCCGTATAATAATTATAACAACAACTCAACCACAAGTCCCTTACAGTGTTGTTGTGTTGTGCTGCATCAGACCAGTAGTAGTGTCCTGTCCATCAGTCATTCAAGTGACGATATACGCTGCTGCTATATGTCCACTGCTGCCGTATAATAATTATAACAACAACAACCACAAGTCCCTTAAAGTGTTGTTGTGTTGTGCTGCATCAGACCAGAGGTAGTGTCCTGTCCATCAGTCATTCCAGTCATTCCTGTGCCGCATATTGTCTTATAAAACTCCAGAAAAATAATGGAGAACAAAAATTTTGAGGATAAAATAGGAAAAGATCAAGAAGAACCACTTCCTCCTAGTGCTGAAGCTGCTGCCACTAGCCATGACATAGACGCCCAATGTGATAGTAGAGGGCATGTAAAATCCAAAAAGCCAAAGTTCACTAAAAAGAACCAAAAAAAGAAATTTAAATCGTCTGAGGAGAAATGCAAACTTGTCAATATGCCATTTACGACACGGAGTGGCAAGAAACGGCTGAGGCCCTGGCCTATGTTCATGGCTAGTGGTTCAGCTTCACATGACGATGGAAGCCCTCATCCTTCCACTAGAAAAATGAAAAGAGTTAAGCTGGAAAGAGCACAGAAAAGAACTGTGCGTTCTGAGATGGTATCACGAATCCCCAAGGAGAGTCCAAGTGTGTCGGCGGTTGCAATGCCTGAACTTCCTAACACTGGACGGGAAGATGTGGCTCCTTCCACCATTTGCACGCCCCCTGCAAGTGCTGGAAGGAGCACCCACAGTCCAGTTCCTGATATTGAAATTGAAGATGTCACTATTGAAGTACACCAAGATGAGGATATGAGTGTTGCTGGTGCTGAGGAGGAAGTTGACGATGAGGATTCTGATGGTGATGTGGTTTGTTTAAATGAAGCACCGGGGTAGAGACCTGTTGTCCGTGGGATGAAGAAGCCCTTTGTGATGCCTGGGCAAAATACTAAAAAAGCCACCTCTTTGGTGTGGAATTATTTCTCCACAAATCCGGACAACAGATGTCAAGCCGTGTGTTGCCTCTGTCAATCTGTAATAAGTAGTGGTGAGGATGTTAACCACCTAGGAACATCTTCCCTTATACGTCCCGTGCAGCACATTTATCAGAAGTCAGTGTCAAGTTGTGAAACTTTGGGTAAGAGCGTAAGCAGTCCACTGTCACCTAAATCCCTTCTTCCTCCTGTACCCAAGCTCCTACAAGCCACACCACCAACTCCCTCAATGTCAACTTCCTCCTCAGTCAGGAACGTCAGTAGTCCTGCAGGCCATGTTACTGTCAAGACTGAGGAGTCCTCTCCTAACCGGGATTCCTCTGTAGGATCCTTGAGTAGTATGCCTGCTGTTGCTGTCGCTGCTGTTGTTGCTGCTGGGAGTCGATCATCATCTCAGAGGGGAAGTCGGAAGACCACTTGTACTACTTCCAGTAAGCAATTGACTGTCCAACAGTCCTTTGTGAGGAAGATGAAATATGACAGCAGTCATCCTTTTGCAAAGCGAATAACTGAGGCCTTGACAGCTATGTTGGTGATAGACGTGCGTCCGGTATCCGCCATTAGTTCAGTGGGACTTAAAGAATTGTTTGAAGTACTGTGTCTCCGGTATCAAGTCCCATCTAGATTCCACTTCTCTAGGCAGGCGATACCGAGAATGTACACAGACGTCAGAAAAAGTCACCAGTGTCCTACAAAATGCGGTTGTATCCAGTGTCCACTTAACCACGGACATGTGGACAAGTGGAACAGGGCAGATTAAGGACTATATGACTGTAACAGCCCACTGGGTAGATGTATGGCCTCCCGCAGCAACAACAGCAGTGGCACCAGTAGCAGCATGTCGCAAACACCAACTTGTTCCTAGGCAGGCTACGCTGTGTATCACCGCTTTCCGTAAGAGGCACACAGCTGACAACCTCTTATGGAAATTGAGGAACATCATCGCAAAATGGCTTACCCCAATTGGACTCTCTTGGGGATTTGTGATATCGGACAACGCCACCAATATTGTGCGTGCATTACATCTGGGCAAATTCCAGCATGTCCCATGTTTTGCACATACAATTAATTTGGTGGTGCAGAATTTTTTGAAAAATGACAGGGGTGTGCAGGAGATGCTGTCAGTGCCGAAAAATTGCGGGCCACTTTCAGCATTCTGCCACTGCGTGCCAAAGACTGGAGCGCCATCAAACACTCCTGAACCTGCCCTGCCATCAGCTGAAGCAAGAGTTGGTAAGGAGGTGGAATTCAACACTCAATATGCTTCAGAGGATGGAGGAGCAGCAAAAGGCCATTCAAGCCTATACATCCACCTACGAAATAGGCAAAGGAAGCGTAATGCACCTGACTCAAGCGCAGTGGAGAATGATTTCCATCTTGTGCAAGGTTCTCCAACCCTTTGAACTTGCCACACGTGAAGTCAGTTCAGACACTGTCAGCTTGAGTCAGGTCATTCCCCTCATCAGGCTTTTGCAGAAGCAGCTGGATAAATTGAAGGAGGAGCTAAGATGGAGCGATTCCGCAAAGTATGTGGGACTTGTGGATGGAGCCCTTCATTTGCTTTGCCAGGATTCAAGGGTGGCCAATCTGTTGAAGTCAGAGCACTACATTATGGCCACCGTGCTCGATCATAGGTTTAAAGCCTACGTTGTATCTCTCTTTCCGGCAGACACAAGTGTGCAGTGGTGCAAAGACCTGCTGGTTAGTAAATTGGAAACTCTAGAGGAATGTGACCCGTCAACAGCTCGTCCTTCACTTTCTCCCGCCACTGGGGCTGCAAGGAAAAGTATGAGATTTCTTAGCCCACCAGCTGGCAGTGATGCAGTCAGGAGCGAAAGCTGACATCTGGTCCGGATTGAAGGACCTGCCAATGATTACTGACATATCTACTGTCACTGCATATGATTCTGTCACCATTGAAAGAATGGTGGAGTATTATATGAGTGTCAGACAGTCCGTATGTATACTGGCAGGAAAAAGAGGCAATTTGGATGCCCTTGCACAAACTGGCTTTTTTTTACCTAAGTTGCCCCCCCTCCAGTGTGTACTCTGAAAGTGTGTTTAGTGCAGCCGGTAACCTTGTTAGCGATCGGCGTAGGAGGTTACTTCCACTAAATGTGGAGAAGATGATGTTCATCAAAATGAATTCTAAATTCCTCCGGGAAGACCTTTACCAGCAATTGCCTCCAGAAAGTACACAGGGACCTGTGATGGTGGATTCCAGTGGGGACGAATTAATACTCTGTGAGTAGGAGGATGTACACAGTGAAAGGGGTGAGGAATCGGAGGATGAGGATGAAGTCGACATCTTGCCTCTGTAGAGCCAGTTTGTGCAAGGAGAGATTGATTGCTTCTTTTTTTGTGTGGGCCCAAACAAACCAGTCATTTCAGCCACAGTCGTCTGGCAGACCCTGTCGCTGAAATTATTGGTTTGTTAAAGTGTGCATGTCCTGCTTATACAACATAAGGGTGGGTAGGAGGGCCCAAGGACAATTCCATCTTGCACTTCTTTTTCTTCTTTGCATCATGTGCTGTTTGGGGACTAGTTTTTTTAAGTGCCATCTTGTCTGCAACTACAGTGCCACTCCTAGATGGGCCAGGTGTTTGTGCCGCACACTTGTGTCGCTTAGCTTAGTCATACAGCCCCCGGCCCTTGGTGCAACTTTTAGGCCTAAAAAAATATTGTGAGATGTGAGGTGTTCAGAATAGACTGGAAATGAGTGGAAATGAATGTTATTGAGGTTAATAATACCGTATGAGCAAAAGTACCCCCAAATTCTGTGATTTTAGCTGTTTTTACGTTTTTTTTTTCAAAAATCATCCAGATCCAAAACCAAAACACGAAAGGATGGTTTTGGCAAAACCAAGCCAAAACTAAAACACGAAAGTGGAATTAGAACCAAAACCAAAACACAAAACACTAAATTTCTCTCATTTTACTAGCACCTGCTAGAAGATAATACGTGGAATCTGATTGGTTGCTATGGGTAACATCCCATCTTAAATAGAATTCCCATCTTAGTGAATTTACCCCATGGTAGTTGGTATCGTTATTGGAAGCCCATTTCAGTGGCACTTCCGTGACTGACTATATATATATATATATATATATATATACTAGATATTTATATATCCAAATATCCAGCACTCGTGAATCTTGTATGGTGAAAAGTGCTTCCGTGCCTTCCAAGGGTTAGATCCCTGGTGACGAACTCACCCCTGAAATGTAGGACAATAAAGTCATTTTTTTAATAACATTACAAATCTCCAAGTGTTCTATTAGTTTTTGTGGCCATGCCACATTTAGTAATACTATTATAATGAAGCAAACAACACACTGATATACTTTAGTGGAAATTTATAGAAAGAAGAATGGAGTATGAATTCTATATATAAATATGGGCGCAATTGATCTATAAATATCTTATATAACTACAATAATTCAGCAACTCTAAGAACAAAAAGTAGACTTTCCACCTGCCATAAAAGTGCCCTTTCAGTAATGTTCCTCTGTGTTAAGAAATAATTTATAAATACAACTGTGGTCAACTGTCAGCATGTTGTATGAATGATTTCATAGCTGTTGTATTTCTAGATTATGTTCCATTGTCCGCACCCAGATCTATTTGAAGTCTCTTTGTAATTCTATTTGTAGGGAATCAGTTTCCACTGTATATTTTCTTGGCTCCTAGTCCCATCACAGATACCATTATAATGGCATGTGGGCACATTCAATAGTCCACTGTAATACTGTAGCTCAATAACTGAGATGAGGCCTGAAAGATGCTCCACAACATACATTTCATTTAATATATGGAAATGTCTTAAATTGTGTAAAGTATTGTCCATATATGCAGCAATCTCAATTAAGAGATTCTCAATTATTTTTCTCTTACGTCCTAGAGGATGCTGGGGACTCCGTAAGGACCATGGGGTATAGTCGGGCTCCGCAGGAGACATGGGCACTCTAAAGACTTTAGAATGGTGGTGCCCTGGCTCCTCCTTCTATACCCCTCCTCCAGACCTCAGTTAGATCCTGTGCCCAGAGGAGACTGGGTGCACTGCAGGGGAGCTCTCCTGAGTCTTAAATTGTGTAAATTATTGTCCACATATGCAGCAATCTCAATTAAGAGATTCTCAATTATTTTTCTCTTACGTCCTAGAGGATGCTGGGGACTCCGTAAGGACCATGGGGTATGGTCGGGCTCCGCAGGAGACATGGGCACTCTAAAGACTTTAGAATGGGTGTGCCCTGGCTCCTCCTTCTATACCCCTCCTCCAGACCTCAGTTAGATCCTGTGCCCAGAGGAGACTGGGTGCACTGCAGGGGAGCTCTCCTGAGTTTCTCTGAAAAATACTTTTTGTTAGGTTTTTTATTTTCAGGGAGCACTGCTGGCAACAGGCTCCCTGCATCGTGGGACTGAGGTGAGAGAAGCAGACCTACTTAAATGATAGACTCTGCTTCTTAGGCTACTGGACACCATTAGCTCCAGAGGGTCGGAACGCAGGTTTCACCCTCGCCGTTCGTCCCAGAGCCGCGCCGCCGTCCTCCTCACAGAGCCGGAAGATAGAAGCCGGGTGAGTATTAAGAAGAAAGAAGACTTCAAAGGCGGCAGAAGACTGCAGATCTTCACTGAGGTAACGCTGCACGCCATTGCTCCCACACATACACCACACAGCGGGCACTGTAAGGGTGCAGGGCGCAGGGGGGGGGGGGGGCGCTCTGGGCAGCAATATTAACCTCAAGGGACACTGCAAATAGATTAGATACTGCAGAGGCGGTATATTAAAAAAAACCCGCCAGTATAAATAATTTGAGCGGGACCGAAACCCGCCGCTGAGGGGGCAGAGCTTGATCCTCCAGCACTAACCAGCGCCATTTTCTCCACAGCACACTGCAGAGAAGCTGGCTTTCCGGACTCTCCCCTGCTGAACACGGTTACACAGGGTAAAAAAGAGGGGGGGGGGCACATTTAATTGGCGCAGTGAGTGTATTTATATATTTATACAAAAGCGCTGTACTAACTGGGATTTTATTCCAGTGTCCGGTGCGCTGGGTGTGTGCTGGCATACTCTCTCTCTGTCTCTCCAAAGGGCCTTATTGGGGGACTGTCTCCATATAGATATATCCCTGAGTGTGTGGGGGTGTCGGTACGTGTGTGTCGGCATGTCTGAAGCGGAAGGCTCATCTAAGGAGGAGGTGGAGCAGATGATTGTGGTGTCTCCGTCGGCAACGCCGACACCTGATTGGTTGGATATGTGGAATGTTTTAAATGCAAATGTGTCTTTATTGCATAAGAAATTGGACAAAGCAGAGTCCAGGGATAAAACAGGGAGTCAATCCATGGCTTTGACTGTGTCACAGGGCCCTTCAGGGTCTCAGAAATGTCCCCTGTCCCAAGTAGCAGACACTGATACCGACACGGATTCTGACTCCAGTTTCGACTACGATGATGCGAGGTTACACCCAAGGGTGGCCAAAAGTATTCATTATATGATTATTGCAATAAAAGATGTTTTGCATATCACAGATGACCCCTCTCTCCCTGACACGAGGGTATGCATGTTTAAGGAAAAGAAACCTGAGGTAACCTTTCAGCCATCTCATGAGCTGAACGCGTTATTTGAAAAAGCTTGGGAAACTCCAGACAAGAAACTGCAGATTCCCAAGAGAATTCTTATGGCGTATCCTTTCCCTGCACAGGACAGGTTACGGTGGGAATCCTCACCTAGGGTGGACAAGGCTTTAACGCGCTTGTCCAAAAAGGTGGCGCTGCCGTCTCCAGACATGGCAGCCCTCAAGGATCCTGCTGATGGCAGACAGGAAACTACCTTAAAATCAATTTATGAACATACGGGTGCCTTGCTCAGACCGGCAATAGCATTGGCTTGGGTTTGTAGCGCTGTAGCAGCTTTGGCATATACCTTGTCAGCTGACATTGATACCCTAGATAGGGATAGCATTTTATTGACCTTGGGTCACATTAAAGATGCAGTCTTATATATGAGAGACGCCCAGAGAGACGTTGGACTGTTAGGTTCAAGAGCCAACGCCATGGCGATTTCTGCTAGGCGAGCCCTGTGGACCCGCCAATGGACGGGTGATGCCAACTCAAAGAGACATATGGAAGTTTTGCCTTACAAGGGTGAGGTTTTATTTGGGGAAGGTCTCGCGGACCTGGTTTCCACAGCTACCGCGGGTAAATCTACTTTTTTACCTTATGTTCCCCCACAGCAAAAGAAAACACCACAATATCAGATGCAGTCCTTTCGGTCACATAAGTCCAGAAGAGGTCGGGGCTCTTCCTTCCTCGCCAGAGGTAAGGGTAGAGGGAAAGAAATGCCTGCTACGGCTAGTTCCCAGGAGCAGAAGTCCTCCCCGGCTTTTACTAAATCCACTGCATGACGCTGGGGCTCCACTGAGGGAGTCCGCGCCGGTGGGGGCACGTCTTCGACTCTTCAGCCACGTCTGGGTTCAATCAGATGTGGATCCTTGGGCGATGGAAATTGTATCCCAAGGATACAAGCTGGAATTCGAAGGGGTGCCTCCGCGCCGATTTTTCAAATCGGCTTTACCAATTTCTCCCCCAGAGAGGGCGATAGTTTTAGCTGCAATTCCAAAGCTGTGTCAACAGCAATTGATTGTCAAGGTTCCCCTCTTTCAACAGGGGAAGGGGTACTATTCAACCCTGTTTGTGGTTCCGAAAACCGGATGGCTCAGTCAGACCCATTCTAAATCTAAAATCCCTAAACATGTACTTGCAAAAGTTCAAATTCAAGATGGAATTGCTCCGGGCAGATATCTCCAGCCTGGAAGGGGGGGGATTTTATGGTGTCACTAGACATAAAGGATGCATACCTTCATGTCCCCATATATCCCCCTCATCAGGCGTACCTGAGATTCCAAACACATATATTTGCACACACCGTGTTCCCTGATAAACACACAAGGACTCCAGTGTGCACAAAAAAAGGGCGCTGGGATTTACCAATGGAGGAGATTTTTTCTATATAGTTAGTGGATACTGCTGCTCTTTAGCTAAAGGATAATTGCATTCCTTATATATTTTTGTACCTGAGATTCGCTGTACAGGACTATCATTACCAGTTTCAGACGTTCCCGTTTGGGCTTTCCACGGCCCTGAGGATTTTCACCAAGGTAATGGCGGAAATGATGGTGTTCCTGCGCAGGCAGGGAGTCACAATTATCCCTTACTTGGACGATCTCCTGATAAAAGCGAGATCGAGAGATCAGTTGCTGAAAAGCGTGTCGCTCTCCCTGAGAGTGCTGCAGCAACATAGCTGGATTTTAAATCTACCAAAGTCACAGTTGGTTCCAATGACTCGGCTATCTTTCTTAGGCATGATTCTGGACACGGAACAAAAGAGGGTTTTTCTCCCAATGGAAAAAGCCCAGGAACTCCAGAACATGGTCAGAGACCTGTTAAAACCGAAAAGAGTGTCAGTCCATCAATGCACTCGAGTACTGGGAAAAATGGTGGCGACCTACGAGGCCATCCCCTTCGGCAGGTTTCATGCGAGGACGTTTCAGTGGGACCTTCTGGACAAGTGGTCCGGGTCCCATCTTCAATTTCATCAGAAAATAAGCCTGTCCCCCAGGGCCAGGGTGTCTCTCCTATGGCGGCATTCAAAACTGGGTTCTGGTGACCACGGACACGAGCCTCCGAGGATGGGGAGCAGTCACACAAGGAAGAAACTTTCAGGGACTATGGTCAAGCCAGGAGGCTTGTCTACACATCAGCATACTGGAATTAAGGGCCATATACAACGGCCTACGACAAGCAGAGAATCTTCTTCGCGACCTACCGGTTCTGATTCAATCAGACAACGTCACAGCCGTGGCTCATGTAAACTGCCAAGGCGGGACAAGGAGCAGAGTGGCAATGGCAGAAGCCACCAGGATTCTTCGCTGGGCGGAAAATCACGTAAGCGCTCTGTCAGCAGTCTTCATTCCGGGAGTGGGCAACTGGGAAGCACAGAAAACACAGAATCTTTCCCCAGCGCACAATACAGTACATATAAGAAAAACTGACAACAATTGTTCCACTTCCCTCAATCTTTTATTAGATATTTGGAAAAACCAAAAGCTAAAATTCCACTTCCTTCAATCTTTTATTTCATTTGAATGGTAAAAGAAAATTAATTACCTACTAAAAATGATATGATGATTATAGTGAAGTGACTGCCTGTTTGTTTTGGGGCAACTGGGAAGCAGACTTCCTCAGCAGACACGATCTCCATCCAGGAGAGTGGGGACTTCATCAAGAAGTTTTTACAGAGATAACAAGTCTTTGGGGACTTCCTCAAATAGACATGATGGCGTCACGCCTCAACAAGAAGCTTCGGAGGTATTGTGCCAGGTCAAGGGACCCTCAGGCAGTAGCGGTAGACGCCCTGGTGACACCATGGGTATTTCAGTCGGTCTATGTGTTCCCTCCTCTTCCTCTCATCTCAAAAATATTGAGAATCATAAGACGAAAAAGAGTGCAGACAATACTCATTGTTCCAGATTGGCCGCGAAGGGCCTGGTATTCGGATCTTCGGGAGATGCTCACAGAAGATCCATGGCCTCTTCCTCTCAGGGAGGTTACGTTTGACGGAATGGCGGTTGAACACCAAATCCTGTGGTTTGTGAAGACAAGAATGCTCCTACGGAAGATTTCCACCTGGGCCGTTTTCTCCACTTTCTACAGACAGGAGTGGATATGGGCCTGAAGTTAGGCTCCATTAAGGTACAGATTTCGGCCCTATCTATATTCTTTCAGAAGGAATTGGCTTCTCTCCCAGAAGTCCAGACTTCTTCTAAGCAGGCTATTGCTCGCTGGATCTGTAACACGATTAAACAGGCTCATTCTGCGACTGGATTTCCGTTACCAAATTCGGTAAAGGCCCATTCCACTAGGAAGGTGGGCTCTTCTTGGGCGGCTGCCCGAGGCGTCTCAGCTTTACAGCTTTGCCGAGCAGCTACTTAGTCGGGTTCAAACACTTTTGCAAAATTCTACAAGTTTGATACCCTGGCTGATGAGGACCTCATGTTTGCTCAATCGGTGCTGCATAGTCATCCGCACTCTCCCGCCCGGTCTGGAGCTTTGGTATAATCCCCATGGTCCTTACGGAGTCCCCAGCATCCTCTAGGATGTAAGAGAAAATAAGATTTTAAACCTACCGGTAAATCTTTTTCTCCTAGTCCGTAGAGGATGCTGGGCGCCCGTCCCAGTGCGGACATATTTCTGCAAGGCTTGTATATAGTTGTTGCTTACATAAGGTTTATGTTACAGTTAAGATCAGTCTTTAGCTGATGCTGTTTTGTTCATACTGTTAACTGGTTGCGTATATTCCATGTTATACGATGTGGATGGTGTGGGCTGGTATGAATCTTGCCCTTAGATTAACAAAAATCCTTTCCTCGTACTGTCCGTCTCCACTGGGCACAGTTTCTCTAACTGAGGTCTGGAGGAGGGGCATAGAGGGAGGAGCCAGGGCACACCCATTCTAAAGTCTTTAGAGTGCCGATGTCTCCTGCGGAGCCCGTCTATACCCCATGGTCCTTACGGAGTCCCCAGCATCCTCTACGGACTAGGAGAAAAAGATTTACCGGTAGGTTTAAAATCTTATTATTTCTTATGACCAGTGTAATATAATGCATAAATCTCCATTTTAGAATCACTGTAAAAAACAGGCACTCAACAAACATATCTCAATTCTAATAATTATTAAAAATGTATCCAAGAATAGACCTCAGTCTCACTCACCGAAACCAGTTGTGAGAGTTGGTACCAATCCATAAAAATACAAGGGTCTATTTACTAAACCTTGGATAGAGATTAAGTGGACAGAGATAAAGGAGCAGCCAATCAGCTCCTAACTGCCATGTCACAGGCTGTGTATGAACAATGACAGTTAGGAGCTGATTTGTTGGTGCTTTAACTCCATCCCCTTTATCTCCTTCCAAGGCTTAGTAAATAGACCCCTAAGTTTGCTTGGGTTGCCCTATCATAGTAATCCAGGCATGTGCAAACTGCTTTAGCATTCTCTGACAGCAAAACTGTGTCAGAGCATGCTGGGATATGTAGTTTCACAACAGCTGGAGGGCCGCAGTTTGGACATGCCTGTAGTAATCCATGTCAATGGCACCTACTTTATTCTTGAAAAAAGCTTGCAAATCCAGCTAACGGGTACAAACTTGTACCCTGAGATACCATGTTGCTGTGGAACTTGGTATTGCCTCAGTGCAAAATTGCACCTCCTAGCGTGCTTTATTTCTAACTCTGATTGAGGCTCAATATGTCATATACTACAGGATATCTCCAGAAAAAATACATATTATATTATTAAAATAAAGCATGTTTTTCTTTGTAAAATGAATGAAAATAATATTTTTTCTATATTTTAAGAATCTTGTTTTTTTTCTATTTTGTACTATTATTAATGAATTTTCTACTGGAACCCCAAGTCTGGGCTTTTAGTCCAGTACTCACGTGTGAGCCAGCAGAGGGAACCAGGACAGATTTCTTCTTACAGCTGGCAGACAACATTGCCAATGATCCGACCACCGCTGAGATGTCCTGGAATATATTCATTTATAAATGACAGCAATATTTGTTGTGGAAGTGAAAAGCCAAGTCGGGGATTCTAGTCTACAGCGCATATGTGAACCGGCAATGTCATTTCATGCATGAGCAAATGCAAGCAGGACTGGCTGGCAAAGTAGCAAGACTCCACTTACTGCTGCATTTAGCGAGATTCTGTAACCAGGTGACAGTGAATCTTTGTATCGTGGCAACTTCATAAATAGGCCTCTGTCTTACGTTATTATTGGTACATTGTGGCTTTGAGATACCTTTGCTAGGTACCATGTTACATCTTTTTATGTTATTGTTGGAACCAGACTGGATATATGGAAGAAGCTTGTGTACTGTTAGCTATCCTTCATTCAACTTGCTGCACTGAAGGTGTCCAATGTCAGGACCCCAATTATCTGTCACTAAAATAAAAATACTCACCTGTAGGCATGGGCGCCACATAGCTACCATAGGTGCAGGGAATGCAGCTGCTATGGGGCCCATAGCTGAGAGCAGTGGTGCACGCAGGGGGGTGGGGGTTCTGAGCACCCAGAAACCCCCCTCCACCAAATATATATATATATATATTATTTCTCTGACGTCCTAGTGGATGCTGGGAACTCCGTAAGGACCATGGGGAATAGACGGTTCCGCAGGAGACTGGGCACATCTAAAGAAAGATTTAGGACTATCTGGTGTGCACTGGCTCCTCCCCCTATGACCATCCTCCAAGCCTCAGTTAGATTTCTGTGCCCGGCTGAGCTGGATGCACACTAGGGGCTCTCCTGAGCTCCTAGAAAGAAAGTATAATTTAGGTTTTTTATTTTACAGTGAGACCTGCTGGCAACAGGCTCACTGCACCGAGGGACTAAGGGGAGAAGAAGCGAACCTACCTAAGTGGTGGTAGCTTGGGCTTCTTAGGCTACTGGACACCATTAGCTCCAGAGGGATCGCACACAGGACCCGACCTCGTCGTCCGTTCCCGGAGCCGCGCCGCCGTCCCCCTTACAGAGCCAGAAGCAAGAAGGTCCGGAAAATCGGCGACTGAAGACTTCTGTCTTCTCCAAGGTAGCGCACTGCACTGCAGCTGTGCGCCATTGCTCATGCACACCACACACTTCGGTCACTGATGGGTGCAGGGCGCTGGGGGGGGGGGGGGGGGGCGCCCTGAGCAGCAATAAATAACACCTTGGCTGGCAAACTGACACCATATATAGCCCCAGAGGCTATATAGGTGTATATTAACCCCTGCCAGAAATATTAAAATAGCGGGAGAAAGCCCGCCGAAAAAGGGGTGGAGCCATCTCCCTCAGCACACTGGCGCCATTTTCCCTCACAGCTTCGCTGGAAGGATCGCTCCCTGGCTCTCCCCTGCAGTCCTGCACTACAGAAAGGGTAAAAAAGAGAGGGGGGGCACAAATTTAGGCGCAGTATAATATATATATGCAGCTATATGGGGAAAACACTCTTTATAGGTGATATCCCTGTGGTATATAGCGCTCTGGTGTGTGCTGGCATACTCTCCCTCTGTCTCCCCAAAGGGCTTTGTGGGGTCCTGTCCTCTGTCAGAGCATTCCCTGTGTGTGTGCTGTGTGTCGGTACCGCTGTGTCGACATGTATGATGAGGAAAATGATGTGGAGTCAGAGCAAATGCCTGTAAATGTGTTGTCACCCCCTGAGGGGTCGACACCTGTGTGGATGGACTTATGGAAGGAATTACGTGACAGTGTCAGCTCCTTACATAAAAGGTTTGACGACATAGGACAGCCGGCAACTCAGCTTGTGACTGTTCCAGCGTCTCAAATGTCATCAGGGGCTTTAAAACGCCCGCTACCTCAGATGACAGACACAGATGTCGACACTGATACCGACTCCAGTGTCGACGACGATGAGACTAGTGTACCCTCCAATAGGTCCACCCGTTACATGATTGAGGCAATGAAAAATGTATTACACATTTCTGATAGTACCCCAGGTACCACAAAAAAGGGTATTATGTTCGGTGAGAAAAAACTACCAGTAGTTTTTCCTGCATCTGAGGAATTAAATGAGGTGTGTGAGGAAGCCTGGACTTCCCCCGATAAGAAATTGATAATTTCTAAAGGTTATTGGCAGCGTACCCTTTCCCGCCAGAGGATAGGTCACGTTGGGGAACATCCCCTAGGGTAGATAAAGCGCTTACACGTTTATCAAAACAGGTGGCACTACCGTCTCCGGATACGGCCGTCCAAAAGGATCCTGCTGATAGAAGGCAGGAAGCTACCCTAAAAGCTATATATACACACACGGGCATTATATTGCGACCAGCGATTGCATCAGCATGGATGTGCAGTGCTGCTGCTGCGTGGTCAGATTCCCTGTCGGATAATATTGATACCCTGGATAGGGACAATATTTTGCTGAAGGGTGGAACTGTTGGGGATGGTCTTTCAGACCTCGTTTCCACAGCTATGGCTGGGAAATCGACATTTTGCCACAGGCTACCCCACAGCAAAAGAAAGCACCGTATTATCAAGTACAGTCCTTTCAGCCCCATAAACACAAGAGGGCTCGAGGCGCATCCTTTCTGCCGAGAGGCAAAGGTAGAGGGAAAAAGCTGCAGCATACAGCCAGTTCCCAAGAGCAAAAGTCCTCCCCCGCGTCCGGTAAGTCCACAGCATGACGCTGGGGCTTCACAGGCGGACCCGGGTACGGTGGGGGCCCGTCTCAGAAATTTCAGCACACAGTGGGCTCTCTCACAGGTGGATCCCTGGATCCTTCAAGTAGTATCTCAGGGGTACAGGCTGGAATTCGAGATGTCCCCCCCCCGCCGTTTTCTAAAATCTGCCTTACCAGCAACTCCCTCTGTCAGGGAGGCAGTGTTGGTGGCTATCCAGAAACTGTATTCACAGCAAGTGATTGTCTAGGTACCCCTCCTTCAGCAAGGAAAGGGTTACTATTCCACAATGTTTGTGGTACCGAAACCGGACGGTTCGGTGAGGCCCATCTTAAATTTAAAATCCTTGAACACTTATATCAAAAGGTTCAAGTTCAAGATGGAATCTCTCAGGGCGGTTATTGCGAGCCTGGACGAGGGGGATTACATGGTCTCCCTGGACATCAAGGATGCGTACCTACATGTCCCCATTTACCCCCCTCACCAGGAGTACCTCAGATTTGTGGTACAGGACTGTCACTATCAGTCCAGACGCTGCCGTTTGGGTTATCCACGGCACCGAGGGTCTTTACCAGGGTAATGGCCGAAATGATGATACTCCTTCGCAAGAAGGGAGTTTTAATTATCCCGTACTTGGACGATCTCCTGATAAAGGCGAGGTCCAAGGAACAGTTGGTAGTGGGGGTAGCACTTTCTCGGGAAGTGCTACAACAGCACGGCTGGATTCTCAATATTCCAAAGTCACAGCTGGTCCCGACGACACGTCTTCTGTTCCTGGGAATGATTCTGGACACAGACCAGAAAAAAGTGTTTCTTCCAGTGGAAAAAGCCGAGGAGTTGTCATCTCTAGTCAGAGACCTCCTAAAACCGGGACAGGTGTCGGTACATCAATGCACACGAGTCCTGGGAAAAATGGTAGCTTCGTACGAAGCAATTCCATTCGGAAGGTTCCACGCAAGGACTTTCCAGTGGGACCTGTTGGACAAATGGTCCGGGTCCCATCTCCAGAGGCAACAGCGGATAACCCTGTCGGCAAGGACCAGGGTGTCGCTGCTGTGGTGGTTGCAGAGGGCTCATCTACTAGAGGGCCGCAGATTCGGAATACAGGACTGGGTCCTGGTGACCACGGATGCCAGCCTTCAGGGCTGGGGGGCAGTCACACAGGGAAGAAATTTCAAAGGACTGTGGTCTAATCAGGAGATTTCGCTTCACATAAATATTCTGGAGCTAAGGGCCATTTACAATGCCCTAAGCCAAGCAAGGCCCCTGCTTCAGAACCAGCCGGTACTGATCCAATCAGACAACATCACGGCGGTCGCCCATGTAAACAGACAGGGCGGCACAAGAAGCAGGAGGGCAATGGCAGAAGCCACAAGGATTCTCCGATGGGCGGAAAATCATGTGTTAGCACTGACAGCAGTGTTCATTCCGGGAGTGGACAACTGGGAAGCAGACTTCCTCAGCAGGCACGACCTCCACCCGGGAGAATGGGGACTTCATCCAGAAGTCTTCCAAATACTGGTAAACCGGTGGGAAAGACCACAGGTGGACACGATGGCGTCCCGCCTCAACAAAAAGCTAAAAAGATATTGCGCCAGGTCAAGGGACCCTCAGGCGATCGCTGTGGACGCTCTAGTAACACCGTGGGTGTGCCAGTCGGTTTATGTGTTTCCTCCTCTGCCTCTCATTCCCAAGGTAATACGAAGGCGAGGAGTGAAAACTATACTCGTGGTTCCGGATTGGCCAAGAAGAGCTTGGTACCCGGAACTTCAAGAGATGCTTTCAGAGGACCCTTGGCCTCTGCCGCTCAGACAGGACCTGCTGCAGCAGGGGCCCTGTCTGTTCCAAGACTTACCGCGGCTGCGTTTGACGGCATGGCGGTTGAACACCGGATCCTGAAGGAAAAGGGCATTCCGGAGGAAGTCATCCCTACCCTGATCAAAGCCAGGAAGGATGTCACCGCAAAACATTGTCACCGCATTGGCGAAAATATGCTGCTTGGTGTGAGGCCAGAAAGGCCCCAACGGAGGAATTTCAACTGGGTTGATTCCTGCATTTCCTACAAGCAGGGGTGACGTTGGGCCTCAAATTGGGGTCCATTAAGGTCCAGAGTTCGGCCCTGTCGATTTTCTTCCAGAAAGAACTAGCTTCCCTGCCTGAAGTTCAGACTTTTGTCAAGGGAGTTCTGCATATTCAGCCTCCTTTTGTGCCCCCAGTGGCACCTTGGGATCTCAATGTGGTTTTGGAGTTCCTGAAATCACATTGGTTTGAACCACTTAAAACTGTGGATTTGAAATATCTCACGTGGAAAGTGGTCATGCTGTTGGCCCTGGCTTCGGCCAGGCGTGTGTCACAATTGGCGGCTTTGTCCTATAAACGCCCTTATCTGATTTTCCATATGGATAGGGCAGAATTGAGGACTCGTCCTCAGTTTCTCCCGAAGGTGGTATCAGCGTTTCACTTGAACAAGGCTATTGTGGTGCCTGCGGCTACTGGGAACTTGGAGGATTCCAAGTTACTGGACGTAGTCAGGGCCCTGAAAATTTATGTTTCCAGGACGGCTGGAGTCAGGAAAACTGACTCGCTGTTTATCCTGTATGCACCCAACAAACTGGGTGCTCCTGCTTCTAAGCAGACTATTGCGCGCTGGATTTGTAGCACTATTCAGCTGGCGCATTCTGCGGTAGGACTACCGCAGCCTAAATCTGTAAAAGCCCATTCCACAAGGAAGGTGGGCTCATCTTGGGCGGCTGCCCGAGGGGTCTCGGCTTTACAACTTTGCCGAGCTGCTACTTGGTCAGGGGCAAACACGTTTGCAAAATTCTACAAATTTGATACCCTGGCTGAGGAGGACCTGGAGTTCTCTCATTCGGTGTTGCAGAGTCGTCCGCACTCTCCCGCCCGTTTGGGAGCTTTGGTATAATCCCCAAGGTCCTTACAGAGTTCCCAGCATCCACTAGGACGTCAGAGAAAATAAAAATTTACTCACCGGTAATTCTATTTCTCGTAGTCCGTAGTGGATGCTGGGCGCCCATCCCAAGTGCGGATTGTCTGCAATACTTGTAAATAGTTATTGTTACACAAATCGGATTATTATTGCGAGCCATCTGTTCAGAGGCTCCTTTTGTTATCATACTGTTAACCGGGGTTCCTATCACGAGTTATACGGTGTGATTGGTGTGGCTGGTATGAGTTTTACCCGGGATTCAAAATCCTTCCTTATTGTGTCAGCTCTTCCGGGCACAGTGTCCTAACTGAGGCTTGGAGGAGGGTCATAGGGGGAGGAGCCAGTGCACACCAGATAGTCCTAAATCTTTCTTTAGATGTGCCCAGTCTCCTGCGGAGCCGTCTATTCCCCATGGTCCTTACGGAGTTCCCAGCATCCACTACGGACTACGAGAAATAGAATTACCGGTGAGTAAATTCTTATTTTTTTTGCTTTATGTGTATTATTAATGGCTGTCTAGCGTCCTCTGCAGCCTGCTGTCTTCCGGGTGGCACTTGTAAGTGCTTAATAAAAGTTTACTTTATTTTAATTATAGTATATATATATCCATGTGCATACATATATACACATATATATACATACATATAAACACACACACACATATGATATATATACATGCGTATATATACGTGTACTGTATGTATGTATATATATATATATATATATATATACACTGCTCAAAAAAATAAAGGGAACACTTAAAACAACACAATGTAACTCCAAGTCAATCACACTTCTGTGAAATCAATCTGTCCACTTAGGAAGCAACACTGATTGACAATCAATTTCACATGCTGTTGTGCAAATGGAATAGACAACAGGTTGAAATTATAGGCAATTAGCAAGACACCCCCAATAAAGGAGTTGTTCTGCAGGTGGTGACCACAGACCACTTCTCAGCTCCTATGCTTTCTGGGTGATGTTTTGGTCACTTTTGAAAGCTGGCGGTGCTTTCACTCTAGTGGTAGCATGAGACGGAGTCTACAACCCACACAAGTGGCTCAGGTAGTGCAGCTCATCCAGGATGGCACATCAATGCGAGCTGTGGCAAGAAGGTTTGCTGTGTCTGTCAGCGTAGTGTCCAGAGCATGAAGGCGCTACCAGGAGACAGGCCAGTACATCAGGAGATGTGGAGGTCGTAGGAGGGCAACAACCCAGCAGCAGGACTGCTACCACCGCCTTTGTGCAAGAAGGAACAGGATGAGCACTGCCAAAGCCCTGCAAAATGACCTCCAGCAAGCCACAAATGTGCATGTGTCTACTCAAACGATCAGAAACAGACTCCATGAGGGTGGTATGAGGGCCCGACGTCCACAGGTGGGGGCTGTGCTTACAGCCCAACACCGTGCAGGATGTTTGGCATTTGCCAGAGAACACCAAGATTGGCAAATTCGCCACTGGCGCCCTGTGCTCTTTACAGATGAAAGCAGGTTCTCACTGAGCACATGTGACAGATGTGACAGAGTCTGGAGACGCCAAGGAGAACGTTCTGCTGCCTGCAACATCCTCCAGCATGACCGGTTTGGCAGTGGGTCAGTAATGGTGTGGGGTGGCATTTCTTTGGGGGGGCCGCACACCCTCCATGTGCTCGCCAGAGGTAGCCTGACTGCCATTAGGTACTGAGATGAGATCCTCAGACCCCTTGTGAGACCATATGCTGGTGCGGTTGGCCCTGGGTTCCTCCTAATGCAAGACAATGCTAGACCTCATGTGGCTGGAGTGTGTCAGCAGTTCCTGGAAGACGAAGGCATAGATGCTATGGACTGGCCCGCCCGTTCCCCAGACCTGAATCCAATTGAGCACATCTGGGACATCATGTCTCGCTCCATCCACCAACGCCACGTTGCACCACAGACTGTCCAGGAGTTGGCGGATGCTTTAGTCCAGGTCTGGGAGGAGATCCCTCAGGAGACCATCCGCCACCTCATCAGGAGCATGCCCAGGCATTGTTGGGAGGTCATACAGGCATGTGGAGGCCACACACACTACTGAGCCTCATTTTGACTTGTTTAAAGGACATTACATCAAAGTTGGATCAGCCTGTAGTGTGTTTTTCCACTTTCATTTTGAGTGTGACTCCAAATCCAGACCTCCATGGGTTAAAAAATTTGATTTCTATTGATAATTTTTGTGTGATTTTGTTATCAGCACATTCAACTATGTAAAGAACAAAGTATTTAATAAGAATGTTTCATTCATTCAGATCTAGGATGTGTTATTTTAGTGTTCCCTTAATTTTTTTGAGCAGTGTGTATATATATATATATATATATATATATATATAGATGTATGGCTTGGACTGGCACTCCCACTATAGAGGAGTAGTGAGCCCTGGTGCCCTCTGGTATGATTGAATATAGCAAGTGGCGGTAAAGCAGTCAGCGGCACTCAGGGTCTTAGAAAATCAAGTGTATTAAATTCACTCCAAAATTTCCAACGTTTCGGGACGCGCAGGTCCCTTTGTCAAGGTGAGTAACAAGTGAGAGAAAGAAAACATACCTTTATACCCGCAGAGAAGAGGACCCCAGGTGCTGGTGCGATAGGCGCCGCCCGTTCATCCCGGCTGTTCCCGGCGTCTTCCGTCGACGTCATCACGCGGCGTCCGTCGGAGCCATGGAGACCGGGTGACGCCGGCGCTCCAAGTGACGTGTGGTAGTAAACAAAACTGAAAAGGAAAAAACACTCATCAGCAGGCTGGCATGGCTCCAAGTCCATGGTTATCGGGCCCCAGTGTGGCGGACCTGGGCTGCATATAATTATGTAGTGACAATAGTGTTCCACGGCTGTGATAGAATGAGAAAGGAATATATAATAATAAAGTGGTGCTACAAGTGCAGACAAAGAATATAGTCAGGGGACTGCGGTGGTAGTGAAGAGTGCTATTATGACAGGAATAGACTGTTGCCCTAGTGGATGACAATGTAGAGTGTAGGAAGCATCTCTTATCATAAGGGACTGTGAGCCAGGCCTGACTTACATGATGAGTGGTACTACTGGTGGGCTAATAATAAAGTGCTGCATAAGGAATATAGGGAATATAAGAAATATTCCAGGAGCCAGAGGTAAGAAGTCGACAGGCCGCAGGAAGGAATCTAAAATTTAAATAATTAAACATGAAACTAGAACAACATAGTGTGGGCTGATTAAGAAGGTTAATAGTCCTGTGGTGAACAGTGTTGCTAGAAGGGAGATTATAATAATGCTAGAGATCATAGTTCTTAAGGAGATTCTGTCGCTGTCTGCTCATTCATTTATGCAGGAACAAGCTCCAGGGCATCATTTCATTCAGACCTCTTGGACTGATGGTATCAAGTCTGAAAATCCATTTGGCCTCTATACGCAATAGCTTCTTCTCTCTATCACCACCCCTCATAGTTCTAGGTACGTGATCAATCAGGATGTGTTTAAAGTCGTTCATAGAATGACCCTTTTCCGCGAAGTGTCTCGCGACTGGTTGGTCTGAGGGCTTCCCCAATAGTGCCTGTTTTATAGCTGACCGATGGAGAGCCATCCTTTCTCTGGCTGCCCTAATGGATTTACCAACATAGTGCAGATTGCATGGACATATAATTAAATAGATGATATATGAGGACGTGCATGTCAATACATGCTGGATCCTCAATGTAGAGTCCTTGTGTGGATGTTTGAATGTTGAGCCCGTCATCATGTGTCCACACGTGGTACATTTCGGGCACTTATAGCAACCTGGCAATCTAGTTAGGAACCCTTTCGGTCGTTCAGAATGTTGTTTAAAACCTGTGACGTCAGTATGTACTATTATATCCTTGATGTTACGACCCCTGGTATAGCAGGTCATGGGGCGCCGATCTTTAAATACAGGCAGGGACTTATCAGTAGCAACTATGGGCCACAGTGCTCTAGAGGCCCGGGGAATGACGGAGCTTGCAGTATTGTACCTAGTCACAAACGGAATGATATTTTCTTGAGATTTGATTCTGGTACTCATTAAGCTGTTTCTAGGTAATTGGAGTACTTCATTCTTGTGTTGTAATAACAGCTTCCGAGTTTGTCCAGTTCCCCTTCTATGGTTGATCTATCACTGGTTATCCTGGAGACTCGGATCATTTGGGACCGTGGAAGTCCCCTAATGAGGCCCCTCGGGTGGTGACTATTGGCCCTTAAGATGGTATTTTGGTCCGTTGATTTGACATACAGACCAGTTGATATTGCAGTGCCGGTAATGGATACACAGACATCCAAATAGTTGATCCTCTCCTTGCTGGTTTGATAAGTGTATTTAATCGGTGAATCCCGTGCGTTGGCCATGGTCATCAGGTGTTCAAAGGCGTCCTGCGGTCCTGTCCAATGGAGAAAAAGGTCGTCTATGTATCGAGTGTATAGAAGTATGTGGCTGGCTGTCATCGGATCCTGAAAGAAGACCATCTGTTCTTCCTTGAACATGAAAACATTGGCGAACGAGGGGGAGACGTTGCTCCCCATCGCACACCCGGTCTTCTGTCTAAAGAAGTGTCCGTCAAACAAGAAGTAGTTTCTGGTGAGGGTCAGTTGAAGTAGTTGGATGAATAGAGAGTGGTCCAAACCATCCACTTCTTCCGCCTTTAAGAATTCTTCCATCGCTGCTAAACCCTCTATGTGAGGGATGCTGGTGTAAAGACTATTGACGTCTATCACGCATAAAAGTGTGTTCTTGGGGACTGTTTGGATTGATGACAATAATTGCAGGAAGCTTGTGGTATCTTTTATGAAATGTTTCTGTCTCACTACCATCGGTTGGAGAATTTTATCCAAAAATACTGAGATGGGTTGGTAGATGGAATCTCTGGCCGAGATTATTGGGCGTCCAGGTGGATGCTCCAGATTTTTATGTATTTTTGGAACAGTGAAAAATAATGGGACTACCGGAAAGTCCTTAGTGAGTGCCTTCTGCAAATCGACACCAATCAGCCCATCACTGCATGCTTTCCTCAGGATACCATCGAGCTCTTGTTTGTAAGTGGCGGAGGGGTCGTGTGGTAGTTCCTCATAGACTTCGGTGTCCGACAGCTGTCGTTGCGCCTCCAATAGATAATCATTCAAATTGACGACAACAATACCGCCCCCCTTATCGGCGGGACGGATGATGATGTCCTTATACGACCCCAGGTCCTTAAGAGCTTTGTGTTCTGCTCTAGACAGATTGTAGTTAATCCTGGTATTGGCTTTCTCGTACTTAGAGACGGATTCCTCCATAAGGCGTATGTAGGTTTTGATTGATGAATTTGTGGACGGAGGGTCAAAAGATGACATACTTTGAGACCTGATGAACTCTTTATGCACCGACGGTTGATTCGAGGGTTGAGGGATGGTGGGTTGAGTTTGAAAAAATTCTTACAACCTAAGTTTTCTAGCAAAACGATGGGTGTCGATCTGCCACGTGAACTCATCAAATTTGGTGGTGGGGATGAACGAAAGGCCCTTTTCCCATACTGCCACCTCATGTATTGTAAGGATCCTATCCGACAGGTTGTAAATTACCGATTTTTTCTTGTTGAGGACCCTCTGGTTCCTCTTGCATTGCCCGCCCCTACAGGTGGGAGTCCTCGTCTGCCTTTTTCTTTTTCGGTTGCTGTTGTTGTTGGTGTCCCTAAAGGGACTAGAGGTGTGGCTGGAAGGTCCTCATTTTCTTGTGGTGTAGTGTCAATATCGCTGTTAGACGTGGCGGACTGGAGGCTCTGTGCTTCCCTACTTTTTCGCCAACTGTGTCTAGCTCGTGCATTATAGGGCTTATAATCCCCTGGTTCTCCTCCCATAAGCCAACGGTACACGCGGTTCGAATCGTAATCTTCTTTGACTGTCTGGTGTTTATTTCTTTTGAATTTGATGAGGTCCCTGCGATACGTGTCGCATTGGACCTGTAATTTGGTCAACCATTCGTGCTGTATATCATTCTGTAAGCTGAGTAAGTGTTCTGTTTCCAACAGATTGATTTTGGCCCGGGTGGTTGCTAGTTCTTTCCCGCCTCTTCCACCACAAGGAGCATTAAATCCAGGCTGCACTTGTTCAGGATTCCTATCCATTTCCTGCAGAAATCTGGATTGAATCGGCCGATCGTAGGGACGTTCCGGACCCTGAAACCTCTAGGTATCATCCTCTCCCTATGATAATCTGAGAGGGAGATACCATGCAGGAGAAAGTCGATTTCCCGACGTTTGAGTTTCAGAAGCTGATGGTAGATGTCCTCGGTCGAGCCTGTTCTCTCAGAGTAGTCAAGTTGCTCCTTGAAGCGGAGACGTTCAGCGTCATCATCTGTAAAGCTGTAAAGCTCCCCTTGGGTCGAGGGCATGGCTCTGCAACCTGGGTCACCCTCCGGGTTTGAGCCTGACGACATCTCTGTGCAACAAGTGAGGCTCTGGTGTTCCTGGTAAATCAAGGTGCAAGGTGCAAAGTGGAGGTGCAGCAAACACGTGGGGATAACTTCACCCTGGCAACAGGTAAGTTTACAGCAGGACAAATGAAAAGAAGGGGTGCCTTGTCCCAGGATGGCACAGTATGAAGTTCATTCACACGTCCAGATGAAGATAGATGTATGGCTTGGACTGGCACTCCCACTATAGAGGAGTAGTGAGCCCTGGTGCCCTCTGGTATGATTGAATATAGCAAGTGGCGGTAAAGCAGTCAGCGGCACTCAGGGTCTTAGAAAATCAAGTGTATTAAATTCACTCCAAAATTTCCAACGTTTCGGGACGCGCAGGTCCCTTTGTCAAGGTGAGTAACAAGTGAGAGAAAGAAAACATACCTTTATACCCGCAGAGAAGAGGACCCCAGGTGCTGGTGCGATCGGCGCCGCCCGTTCATCCCGGCTGTTCCTGGCGTCTTCCGTCATCACGCGGCGTCCGTCGGAGCCATGGAGACCGGGTGACGCCGGCGCTCCAAGTGACGTGTGGTAGTAAACAAAACTGAAAAGGAAAAAACACTCATCAGCAGGCTGGCATGGCTCCAAGTCCATGGTTATCGGGCCCCAGTGTGGCGGACCTGGGCTGCATATAATTATGTAGTGACAATAGTGTTCCACGGCTGTGATAGAATGAGAAAGGAATATATAATAATAAAGTGGTGCTACAAGTGCAGACAAAGAATATAGTCAGGGGACTGCGGTGGTAGTGAAGAGTACTATTATGACAGGAATAGACTGTTGCCCTAGTGGATGACAATGTAGAGTGTAGGAAGCATCACTTATCATAAGGGACTGTGAGCCAGGCCTGACTTACAGCCGGGATGAACGGGCGGCGCCGATCGCACCAGCACCTGGGGTCCTCTTCTCTGCGGGTATAAAGGTATGTTTTCTTTCTCTCACTTGTTACTCACCTTGACAAAGGGACCTGCGCGTCCCGAAACGTTGGAAATTTTGGAGTGAATTTAATACACTTGATTTTCTAAGACCCTGAGTGCCGCTGACTGCTTTACCGCCACTTGCTATATATATATATGTATATATGCATGTTTAATATGCTATGTGTATATGTATATGTGTATATGTAAGTGTGTATATATTAGTGATGTGCACCGGAAATTTTTCGGGTTTTGTGTCTTGGTTTTGGATTCGGTTCTGCGGCCGTGTTTTGGATTCGGACGCGTTTTGGCAAAACCTCCCTGAAATTTTTTTTGTCGGATTCGGGTGTGTTTTTTTACAAAAACCCCTCAAAAACAGCTTAAGTCATAGAATTTGGGGGTCATTTTGATCCCATAGTATTATTAACCTCAATAACCATAATTTCCACTTATTTCCAGTCTATTCTGAACACCTCACAATATTATTTTTAGTCCTAAAATTTGCACCGAGGTCACTGGATGACTAAGCTAAGCGACCCAAGTGGCCGACACAAACACCTGGCCCATCTAGGAGTGGCACTGCAGTGTCAGACAGGATGGCACTTAAAAAAATAGTCCCCAAACAGCACATGATGCAAAGAAAAAAAGAGGCGCACCAAGGTCGCTGGATAGCTAGGCTAAGCTAAGCGACCCAAGTGGCCGACACAAACACCTGGCCCACCTAGGAGTGGTACTGCAGTGTCAGGATGGCAGATTTAAAAAATAGTCCCCAAACAGCACATGATGCAAAGAAAAAAAGAGGTGCACCAAGGTCGCTGGATGGCTAAGCTAAGCGACCCAAGTGGCCGACACAAACACCTGGCCCATCTAGGAGTGGCACTGCAGTGTCAGACAGGATGGCACTTAAAAAAACACTCCCCAAACAGCACATGATGCAAGATAAACTAAAGAAAAAAGAAGTGCAAGATGGAATTATCCTTGGCCCCTCCCACCCACCCTTATGTTGCATAAACAGGACATGCACACTTTAACAAACCCATCATTTCATTGACAGGGTCTGCCACACGACTGTGACTGAAATGACTGGTTGGTTTGGGCCCCCACCAAAAAAGAAGCAATCAATCTCTCCTTGCACAAACTGGCTCTACAGAGGCAAGATGTCCACCTCCTCCTCATCGTCCAATTCCTCACCCCTTTCACTGTGTACATCCCCCTTCCCACAGAGTATTAATTCGTCCCCACTGGAATCCACCATCTCAGGTCCCTGTGTACATTCTGGAGGCAATTGCTGGTGAATGTCTCCATGGAGGAATTGATTATAATTCATTTTGATGAACATCATCTTCTCCACATTTTCTGGAAATAACCTTGTACGCCGATTGCTGACAAGGTGACCGGCTGCACTAAACACTCTTTCGGAGTACACACTGGAGGGGGGGCAACTTAGGTAAAATAAAGCCAGTTTGTGCAAGGGCCTCCAAATTGCCTCTTTTTCCTGCCAGTATACGTACGGACTGTTTGACGTGCCTACTTGGATGCGGTCACTCATATAATCCTCCACCATTCTTTCAATGGTGACAGAATCATATGCAATGACAGTAAACGACATGTCAGTAATCGTTGGCAGGTCCTTCAGTCCGGACCAGATATCAGCACTCGCTCCAGACTGCCCTGCATCACCGCCAGCGGGTGGGCTCGGAATTCTTAGTCTTTTCCTCGCAGCCCCAGTTGCGGGAGAATGTGAAAGAGGAGCTGTTGATGGGTCACGTTCCGCTTGACTTGACAAGTGTCTCACCAGCAGGTCTTAGCACCTCTGCAGACTTGTGTCTGCCGGAAAGAGAGATACAACGTAGGCTTTAAACCTAGGATCGAGCACGGTGGCCAAAATGTAGTGCTCTGATTTCAACAGATTAACCACCCGTGAATTCTGGTTAAGCGAATTAAGGGCTCCATCCACAAGTCCCACATGCCTAGCGGAATCGCTCTGTTTTAGCTCCTCCTTCAATCTCTCCAGCTTCTTCTGCAAAAGCCTGATGAGGGGAATGACCTGACTCAGGCTGGCAGTGTCTGAACTGACTTCACGTGTGGCAAGTTCAAAGGGTTGCAGAACCCTGCACAACGTTGAAATCATTCTCCACTGCGCTTGAGTCAGGTGCATCCCCCCTCCTTTGCCTATATCGTAGGCAGATGTATAGGCTTGAATGGCCTTTTGCTGCTCCTCCATCCTCTGAAGCATATATAGGGTTGAATTCCAACTCGTTACCACCTCTTCATTCAGATGATGGCGGGGCAGGTTCAGGAGTGTTTGCTGGTGCTCCAGTCTTCGGCATGCGGTGGCTGAATGCCGAAAGTGGCCCGCAATTCTTCGGGCCACCGCCAGGATCTCTTGTATCAAATTCAATGTATGTGCAAAACATGGGACGTGCTGGAATTTGCCCACATGTAATGCACGCACAATATTGGCGGCGTTGGCCAATGTCACAAATCCCCAGGAGAGTCCAATTGGGGTAAGCCATTCTGCGATGATGTTCCTCAGTTTCCGTAAGAGGTTGTCAGCTGTGTACCTCTTATGGAAAGCGGTGATACAAAGCGTAGCCTGCCTAGGAACGAGTTGGCGTTTGCGAGATGCTGCTACTGGTGCCGCCGCCGCTGCTGTTCTTGCTGTTGGAGGCAATACGTCTACCCATTGGGCTGTCACAGTCATATAGTCCTGAGTCTGCCCTGCTCCACTTGTCCACATGTCCGTGGTTAAGTGAACATTGGGTACAACTGCATTTTTTAGGACACTGGTGACTCTTTTTCTGAGGTCTGTGTACATTCTCAGTATCGCCTGCCTAGAGAAGTGGAACCTAGATGGTATTTGGTACCGGGGTCACACTAACTCAATAAATTGTCTAATTTCCTGTGAATTAACAGTGGATACCAGACACACGTTTAACACCACCCAGGCTGCCAAGGCCTGAGTTATCTGCTTTGCAGCAGGATGACTGCTGTGATATTTCATCTACCTCGCAAAGGACTGTTGGACAGTCAATTGCTTACTGGAAGTAGTACAAGTGGTCTTCCGACTTCCCCTCTGGGATGACGATCGACTCCCAGCAGCAACAACAGCAGCGCCAGCAGCAGTAGGCGTTACACTCAAGGATGCATCGGAGGAATCCCAGGCAGGAGAGGACTCGTCAGACTTGCCAGTGACATGGCCTGCAGGACTATTGGCTTTCCTGTCTAAGGAGGAATTTGACACTGAGGGAGTTGGTGGTGTGGTTTGCAGGAGCTTGGTTACAAGAGGAAGGGATTTAGTTGTCAGTGGACTGCTTCCGCTGTCACCCAAAGTTTTTGAACTTGTCAATGACTTCTGATGAATGCGCTCCAGGTAACATATAAGGGAGGATGCTCCTAGGTGGTTAACGTCCTTACCCCTACTTATTACAGCTTGACAAAGGCAACACATGGCTTGACACTTGTTGTCCGCATTTCTGTTAAAATAATTCCACACCGAAGAGGTGATTTTTTTTGTAATTTGACCAGGCATGTCAATGGCCATATTCGTCCCACGGACAACAGGTGTCTCCCTGGGTGCCTGACTTAAACAAACCACCTCACCATCAGAATCCTCCTGGTCAATTTCCTTCTCAGCGCCAGCAACACCCATATCCTCATCCTGGTGTACTTCAACAGTGACTTCTTCAATTTGACTGTCAGGAACTGGACTGCGGGTGCTCCTTCCAGCACTTGCAGGGGGCGTGCAAATGGTGGAAGGCGCCACCTCTTCCCGTCCAGTGTTGGGAAGGTCAGGCATCGCAACCGACACAATTGGACTCTCCTTGGGGATTTGTGATTTAGAAGAACGTACAGTTCTTTGCTGTGCTTTTGCCAGCTTAAGTCTTTTCATTTTTCTAGCGGGAGGATGAGTGCTTCCATCCTCATGTGAAGCTGAACCACTAGCCATGAACATAGGACAGGGCCTCAGCCGTTCCTTGCCACTCCGTGTCGTAAATGGCATATTGGCAAGTTTACGCTTCAGACGCTTTTGATTTTGATTTTTGGGTCATTTTACTGAACTTTTGTTTTTTTAATTTTACATGCTGTCTACTATGACATTGGGCATCGGCCTTGGCAGACGACGTTGATGGCATTTCATCGTCTCGGCCATGACTAGTGGCAGCAGCTTCAGCACGAGGTGAAAGTGGATCTTGATCTTTCCCTATTTTACCCTCCACATTTTTGTTCTCCATTTTTTAATGTGTGGAATTATATGCCAGTAATATATATCAATAGCAATGGCCTACTGTACCGTACTGCTATATATATACTGGTGGTCAGCAAAATTCTGCACTGTCCTCCTACTATATACTGAGCACAACTAAAATGCAGCACAGGTATGGATGGATAGTATACTTGATGACACAGAGGTAGAGCAGTGGACTACTGTACCGTACTGCTATATATATACTGGTGGTCAGCAAAATTCTGCACTGTCCTCCTACTATATACTGCGCACAACTAAAATGCTGCATAGGTATGGATGGATAGTATACTTGATGACACAGAGGTAGAGCAGTGGACTACTGTACCGTACTGCTATGTATATACTGGTGGTCAGCAAAATTTTGCACTGTCCTCCTACTATATACTGCACACAACTAAAATGCAGCACAGGTATGGAAAGATAGTATACTTGACGACACAGAGGTAGAGCAGTGGACTACTGTACCGTACTGCTATATATATACTGGTGGTCATAAAATTCTGCACTGTCCTCCTACTATATACTGCGCACAACTAAAATGCAGCACAGGTATAAATGGATAGTATACTTGACGACACAGAGGTAGAGCAGTGGACTACTGTACCGTACTGCTATATATATATACTGGTGGTCAGCAAAATTCTGCACTGTCCTCCTACTATATACTGCGCACAACTAAAATGCAGCATAGGTATGGATGGATAGTATACTTGACGACACAGAGGTAGAGCAGTGGACTACTGTACCGTACTGCTATATATATACTGGTGGTCATAAAATTCTGCACTGTCCTCCTACTATATACTGCGCACAACTAAAATGCAGCACAGGTATAAATGGATAGTATACTTGACGACACAGAGGTAGAGCAGTGGACTACTGTACCATACTGCTATATATATACTGGTGGTCAGCAAAATTCTGCACTGTCCTCCTACTATATACTGCGCACAACTAAAATGCAGCACAGGTATGGATGGATAGTATACTTGACGACACAGAGGTAGAGCAGTGGACTACTGTACCGTACTGCTATATATATACTGGTGGTCACAGCAAAATTCTGCACTGTACTCCTACTATATACTACAATGCAGCACAGATATGGAGCATTTTTCAGGCAGAGAACATAGATATTTTTAGCACACTGAGCACAGATATTTGCAAGCACACTGAGCACAGATATTTGCAGCACACTGAGCACAGATATTTGCAGCACACTGGACACAGAAACTGAGAGAACACAGCCACGTCCTCTCGCTATCATCTCCAAAGCAGGAGTGAAAATGGTGGCGACGCGTGGCTCCTTATATAGAATACGAATCTCGCGAGAATCCGACAGCGGGATGATGACGTTCGGGTGCGCTCGGGTTAACCGAGCAAGGCGGGAAGATCCGAGTCTGCCTCGGAACCGTGTAAAATGGTTGAAGTTCGGGGGGGTTCGGATCCCGAGGAACCGAACCCGCTCATCACTAGTATATATATATATATATATATATATATAAACCAAGAATGTTCGGCACTCCTCCACACTTAAAGACACAGCCTGCTCCGGTGCCCGACCTGGACGTACCATACATACAAATGAACCAGCTGGACGGCACTCACGGAGACTTGAATATATTCAACAGACAGACAGCTGAAGCTGGTGGATTGTCAACGTTTCAGAATTTACTTCTTTTTTCAAGACAACCAGATACAGGTACTATAACAAACATTTATACCTTACCCCAACCTCGTGCTGACTGTGCGCTCCCGCACCCGTCGTGGACCGATGACGTCACTGGCTCCCGTCGGCGCCTACGGACCGGCGTCACTTGGGGGCGGGGGCCGCAACGTGCAAACCATCACCATGGTGATACACTGAAACAAAAAAAATAAAAAATAAAATAGATGCATGACACCTCCGTGAAGGGGATCATTATGCAAGACCCGGTGAAGCATTGAATATAGCACATAATAGAGCATTTATGCAAACGGCTGTAATTTATAGAGATCAAATATATTTGAAGATTAATGTAAATCCAATAGATAATGATGTATAGCATAAAGCTATACATCCCATAGTTAATAACATGCCGTGTGCAAATCTGCTCTAACAAACATAAAAGAATACTGTAAATACAATTATCCTAAAAAGCTAGAAAAAGACAAAATTTCATTAAGACCATGTGGTCGAACAGTCTGAAGACAATGGATCCATCTGGACTCCCGCTGAAGCAATTGACGTCCACGATTACCACCCCTGATGTTGGGAGGTATCCAATCAATCATTTTATATTTAATGGTGGCTAGACTATGCTGGCATTCCTTGAAATGTCTAGCCACCGGTTGTTCCGACCCTTTGCCGTCCAATGCTGCTCATATCGCAGAACGGTGTAGGGCTATTCTCTCCTTAAATTGCCTAGTTGTTTTGCCCACATAGAATTTTCCACATGGGCAACGGATATAATAGACAACATAACGACTTGTACATGTTAAGGGAAACTTTATCTTGAACATCTTCCCAGATCGTGGATGTCTAAATGTATCTCCAACCTCTAGTGCACTACAAGTAGTGCATCCTAAGCACCTGAAATTACCAGGTTTACGAGACAGAAAATGAGTGGGTTTAACTGGGGTAAAGTGGGTGATATCGTTGTGTACCACTATATCTTTCAAATTCCTACCCCGTCTATATGAGGGGAGAATGGATTGTTTTCTCATCATGGGTAAGGCCTTGTCCTCGGAGATAATCGGCCAGATCGTCCTGGCTTTCTTCATGAGTTCGGAACTGCTGGTGGAATAATCTTGTGTCCAAATAATTTTGTTCTGCACCGGATCTTTAGAGTGTTTCAATAACATTTGTTGTCTATCTAAGGCCAACACTTTACTTTTTGCTTCTTTCAATAACTTAAGATGATAACCCCGTTGTAGAAATTTAATCATCATCAAATCAATCTGAACTTCAGCATCTGTCCTACTGCTGCAGATGCGAAAAATTCTGAGAAATTGCCCATAGGGCAAGCCCCATTTCATCGACGGCGGATGATGACTATCCGCATGCAATGCTGTATTTCGGTCAGTGTCCTTGAAGTACACAGAAGTGTGTAAATAATTGCCATCATCCTGATGAACTGCCACATCCAAAAAATGTATGTCAGTAAAACTCATTGTGTATGTGAATTTAATATCAGGATCTAACTGATTGATGTATGTTATGGCCTCAACAAATGACTCTTCTGACCCTGACCATAACATAAAAATATCGTCGATGTAGCGACAAAAAGCAAAAATTTGATTTGAGATCTCATTATTACCGAAAAATAAACATTTTTCAATGTCATACATGAAAATGTTGGCGAAGCTTGGGGCCACACATGACCCCATAGCACAGCCAGATGTCTGTGCATAGAACTTTCCATCAAAGACAAAATAATTTCTAGATAAGGTGAGTTCCAATAATGTCATGAAAAAATTGATGTCAGGTCCAGTGTAGTTGACATTATGTACCAGAAACCTACGGACCGCCTCCATACCTCTTTTTTGCGGAATGCTGGTATAGAGGCTGGTGACGTCAATGGTGCACATCAATTTTCTGTCAGGTAATGGAGAAAGGGATTGCAACAGTAGAAGAAACGCAGTGGTGTCCTTCAAAAAAGTGTGTTCTTTTTGCACTAAAGGTTGTAAATAAAAGTCTAAATATTGAGAAACCCCATAATATAATGAGTCGCGGGCAGAAATGATAGGGCGACCCGGTGGTGAAGATGCATTCTTATGGAGTTTCGGGATCGTATACAACACAGGAATTTTAGGCCACTCTTGAGTCAGACTATCCTGTATGCTTTTGGTAATGAAATTATTGGAAACTGCTTCAGTCAGGATGTCATCTAATTCCTTTTTGTAAATCATAGTGGGGTCCTGTTGTAATAGTTGGTATACCAAGGGTTCCGATAGTTGTCTGTATATTTCCGATTTGTACGTTTCCAAATCCTGCACTACAATGCCTCCACCCTTATCCGCGCAGCGGATCACGATGTCTTGATATCTCCCCAAATCGTGAAGTGCTTTTCTTTCAGCTGTAGATAAATTATGTGCAACTTCATTTATATTTTGGGAAATGGATTCCACAAAATGACTCATGTGGGAGGTGAAGATCTTAATGGCAGGGTTCGCAGATTGTGGATCAAAAGCTGATGGCTTATGTACAGGTGTAGGTTCATAGAGTTTTAAAGAGTCAGGACCAAAGAATTCTTTCAGGCGCACTCGCCGACTGAAATGATAAAGGTCTACTTGGCTGTTAAAGGAATCATAAATATTGGTTGGTACATATGAAAGTCCTTTATTTAACACACGGATTTCATCCGTAGTCAGGATCCGTGTGGACAAGTTAAAGACTATGTTTTCTTGGCATACGTCTTTTTTTGCCCGCCTCGCCCACTGGCCGCCGCGACGGGTTGCTCTTTTTTTGAAGGGGCATTTTTGGCCCGAGTGGTTACCCCTAAAGGGGGTTTACGTGTTGAAGTAGACTTACTTGTTCCTTCTACCTCACTCGAAGAGTTACCTTCACTAGTATTTTCTGTTCCGGCGTCCGGGCGTCTACTGCTTCTGAATTTGGGTCTACGGTCTTGGGCACTTCCCCTGTGGTACGCCCAACTGTAGACTTTGAGCTCTGCATAGTCACGATCCACAGTTGCTCGCTTAGATATTTTAAACTGAATCAAGTCGGATCGATATTTGTCGACCTGGGTGGACAAATCAGCCAGCCAATCCTTTGAAGTATCAGCCTTGATGGACTCTAGATGCTGCTGTTCAAATAGTGCAATTTTTTCTTTGGTCAGATTAAGTTCCTTTCTGGACTCCTCTATCACCAACAAGATTAAATCATAAGAACACTTGTTGAGCACAGCTGCCCAACGTCTGCAAAAATCATTGTTATAACGTCCAATAGTCGGAATATTACGGATTCTAAATCCCCTAGGGATTTTTTTGTCTCTGAAATAATCAGATAAAGTCACCCCATGCAGATAAAAATCCACTTCCCGTTTTTTTAGTTTCAGCAATTGTGCTGAGATTTGTTCAATGGAATTAGTGCTGTTGATGGTATCAAATAATTTGTCGGCAAATAGAATGCTTTCAGCTTCAGAGTCAGTGAGGCATAATGATTCTCCCGTGGGTAAAACAATATTGCTGAAACCAGGAGGATCCTCTATTGAGGACATCTTATAGCCAATATGCAACTTACTGGCTAATAAACTGCACGGCAGCAGTCACAGTCAATCTGTAAAGAGGTGAACTGTAGTTTTGGGGTGCCAGAACTAAATGCAGACTAGGGACGCTGGAGAACCCAACTGCATTCAATACATAAACCAAGAATGTTCGGCACTCCTCCACACTTAAAGACACAGCCTGCTCCGGTGCCCGACCTGGACGTACCATACCTACAAATGAACCAGCTGGACGGCACTCACGGAGACTTGAATATATTCAACAGACAGACAGCTGAAGCTGGTGGATTGTCAACGTTTCAGAATTTACTTCTTTTTTCAAGACAACCAGATACAGGTAAATTACAGCCGTTTGCATAAATGCTCTATTATGTGCTATATTCAATGCTTCACCGGGTCTTGCATAATGATCCCCTTCACGGAGGTGTCATGCATCTATTTTATTTTTTATTTTTTTTGTTTCAGTGTATCACCATGGTGATGGTTTGCACGTTGCGGCCCCCGCCCCCAAGTGATGCCGGTCCGTAGGCGCCGACGGGAGCCAGTGACGTCATCGGTCCACGACGGGTGCGGGAGCGCACAGTCAGCACGAGGTTGGGGTAAGGTATAAATGTTTGTTATAGTACCTGTATCTGGTTGTCTTGAAAAAAGAAGTAAATTCTGAAACGTTGACAATCCACCAGCTTCAGCTGTCTGTCTGTTGAATATATTCAAGTCTCCGTGAGTGCCGTCCAGCTGGTTCATTTGTATGTATGGTACGTCCAGGTCGGGCACCGGAGCAGGCTGTGTCTTTAAGTGTGGAGGAGTGCCGAACATTCTTGGTTTATGTATTGAATGCAGTTGGGTTCTCCAGCGTCCCTAGTCTGCATTTAGTTCTGGCACCCCAAAACTACAGTTCACCTCTTTACAGATTGACTGTGACTGCTGCCGTGCAGTTTATTAGCCAGTAAGTTGCATATTGGCTATAAGATGTCCTCAATAGAGGATCCTCCTGGTTTCAGCAATATTGTTTTACCCACGGGAGAATCATTATGCCTCACTGACTCTGAAGCTGAAAGCATTCTATTTGCCGACAAATTATTTGATACCATCAACAGCACTAATTCCATTGAACAAATCTCAGCACAATTGCTGAAACTAAAAAAACGGGAAGTGGATTTTTATCTGCATGGGGTGACTTTATCTGATTATTTCAGAGACAAAAAAATCCCTAGGGGATTTAGAATCCGTAATATTCCGACTATTGGACGTTATAACAATGATTTTTGCAGACGTTGGGCAGCTGTGCTCAACAAGTGTTCTTATGATTTAATCTTGTTGGTGATAGAGGAGTCCAGAAAGGAACTTAATCTGACCAAAGAAAAAATTGCACTATTTGAACAGCAGCATCTAGAGTCCATCAAGGCTGATACTTCAAAGGATTGGCTGGCTGATTTGTCCACCCAGGTCGACAAATATCGATCCGACTTGATTCAGTTTAAAATATCTAAGCGAGCAACTGTGGATCGTGACTATGCAGAGCTCAAAGTCTACAGTTGGGCGTACCACAGGGGAAGTGCCCAAGACCGTAGACCCAAATTCAGAAGCCGTAGACGCCCGGACGCCGGAACAGAAAATACTAGTGAAGGTAACTCTTCGAGTGAGGTAGAAGGAACAAGTAAGTCTACTTCAACACGTAAACCCCCTTTAGGGGTAACCACTCGGGCCAAAAATGCCCCTTCAAAAAAAGAGCAACCCGTCGCGGCGGCCAGTGGGCGAGGCGGGCAAAAAAAGACGTATGCCAAGAAAACATAGTCTTTAACTTGTCCACACGGATCCTGACTACGGATGAAATCCGTGTGTTAAATAAAGGACTTTCATATGTACCAACCAATATTTATGATTCCTTTAACAGCCAAGTAGACCTTTATCATTTCAGTCGGCGAGTGCGCCTGAAAGAATTCTTTGGTCCTGACTCTTTAAAACTCTATGAACCTACACCTGTACATAAGCCATCAGCTTTTGATCCACAATCTGCGAACCCTGCCATTAAGATCTTCACCTCCCACATGAGTCATTTTGTGGAATCCATTTCCCAAAATATAAATGAAGTTGCACATAATTTATCTACAGCTGAAAGAAAAGCACTTCACGATTTGGGGAGATATCAAGACATCGTGATCCGCTGCGCGGATAAGGGTGGAGGCATTGTAGTGCAGGATTTGGAAACGTACAAATCGGAAATATACAGACAACTATCGGAACCCTTGGTATACCAACTATTACAACAGGACCCCACTATGATTTACAAAAAGGAATTAGATGACATCCTGACTGAAGCAGTTTCCAATAATTTCATTACCAAAAGCATACAGGATAGTCTGACTCAAGAGTGGCCTAAAATTCCTGTGTTGTATACGATCCCGAAACTCCATAAGAATGCATCTTCACCACCGGGTCGCCCTATCATTTCTGCCCGCGACTCATTATATTATGGGGTTTCTCAATATTTAGACTTTTATTTACAACCTTTAGTGCAAAAAGAACACACTTTTTTGAAGGACACCACTGCGTTTCTTCTACTGTTGCAATCCCTTTCTCCATTACCTGACAGAAAATTGATGTGCACCATTGACGTCACCAGCCTCTATACCAGCATTCCGCAAAAAAGAGGTATGGAGGCGGTCCGTAGGTTTCTGGTACATAATGTCAACTACACTGGACCTGACATCAATTTTTTCATGACATTATTGGAACTCACCTTATCTAGAAATTATTTTGTCTTTGATGGAAAGTTCTATGCACAGACATCTGGCTGTGCTATGGGGTCATGTGTGGCCCCAAGCTTCGCCAACATTTTCATGTATGACATTGAAAAATGTTTATTTTTCGGTAATAATGAGATCTCAAATCAAATTTTTGCTTTTTGTCGCTACATCGACGATATTTTTATGTTATGGTCAGGGTCAGAAGAGTCATTTGTTGAGGCCATAACATACATCAATCAGTTAGATCCTGATATTAAATTCACATACACAATGAGTTTTACTGACATACATTTTTTGGATGTGGCAGTTCATCAGGATGATGGCAATTATTTACACACTTCTGTGTACTTCAAGGACACTGACCGAAATACAGCATTGCATGCGGATAGTCATCATCCGCCGTCGATGAAATGGGGCTTGCCCTATGGGCAATTTCTCAGAATTTTTCGCATCTGCAGCAGTAGGACAGATGCTGAAGTTCAGATTGATTTGATGATGATTAAATTTCTACAACGGGGTTATCATCTTAAGTTATTGAAAGAAGCAAAAAGTAAAGTGTTGGCCTTAGATAGACAACAAATGTTATTGAAACACTCTAAAGATCCGGTGCAGAACAAAATTATTTGGACACAAGATTATTCCACCAGCAGTTCCGAACTCATGAAGAAAGCCAGGACGATCTGGCCGATTATCTCCGAGGACAAGGCCTTACCCATGATGAGAAAACAATCCATTCTCCCCTCATATAGACGGGGTAGGAATTTGAAAGATATAGTGGTACACAACGATATCACCCACTTTACCCCAGTTAAACCCACTCATTTTCTGTCTCGTAAACCTGGTAATTTCAGGTGCTTAGGATGCACTACTTGTAGTGCACTAGAGGTTGGAGATACATTTAGACATCCACGATCTGGGAAGATGTTCAAGATAAAGTTTCCCTTAACATGTACAAGTCGTTATGTTGTCTATTATATCCGTTGCCCATGTGGAAAATTCTATGTGGGCAAAACAACTAGGCAATTTAAGGAGAGAATAGCCCTACACCGTTCTGCGATACGAGCAGCATTGGACGGCAAAGGGTCGGAACAACCGGTGGCTAGACATTTCAAGGAATGCCAGCATAGTCTAGCCACCATTAAATATAAAATGATTGATTGGATACCTCCCAACATCAGGGGTGGTAATCGTGGACGTCAATTGCTTCAGCGGGAGTCCAGATGGATCCATTGTCTTCAGACTGTTCGACCACATGGTCTTAATGAAATTTTGTCTTTTTCTAGCTTTTTAGGATAATTGTATTTACAGTATTCTTTTATGTTTGTTAGAGCAGATTTGCACACGGCATGTTATTAACTATGGGATGTATAGCTTTATGCTATACATCATTATCTATTGGATTTACATTAATCTTCAAATATATTTGATCTCTATAAATTACAGCCGTTTGCATAAATGCTCTATTATGTGCTATATTCAATGCTTCACCGGGTCTTGCATAATGATCCCCTTCACGGAGGTGTCATGCATCTATTTTATTTTTTATTTTTTTTGTTTCAGTGTATCACCATGGTGATGGTTTGCACGTTGCGGCCCCCGCCCCCAAGTGATGCCGGTCCGTAGGCGCCGACGGGAGCCAGTGACGTCATCGGTCCACGACGGGTGCGGGAGCGCACAGTCAGCACGAGGTTGGGGTAAGGTATAAATGTTTGTTATAGTACCTGTATCTGGTTGTCTTGAAAAAAGAAGTAAATTCTGAAACGTTGACAATCCACCAGCTTCAGCTGTCTGTCTGTTGAATATATTCAAGTCTCCGTGAGTGCCGTCCAGCTGGTTCATTTGTATATATATATATATATATATATATGTGTATATACGGTATATATATGTGTAGATATTTATGTGTATATATATATATATATATATCCCCCCCATGCAAATCCTGCGTTTGCCACTGGCTGAGAGGGGCCTGCAATATATCTAGCTACGCCCCTTGATGTGCTCATTGTAATGTGATATAAAATCAGGGCCGGCTCAGGGTCTTTTTGCGCCCCGGGTGGCCATAGGGGGCGTGGCTTCATACAGGGGGCGTGGTCAGTTACGCCCCCTGTACAGTAGTAGCGCCGCTGAGATGATGTGCTGTGCACGATTATGTCATCGCGCACCGCACAGCAAAGGTCCTCTCCACAAAGGAAAACTAGACGCTACGCGTCTAGTTCCCTTCGTGGAGAGGACCTTTGCTGTGCGGTGCGCGATGACGTCAACGCGCACCGCACATCATTACAGAAAAGGTCCTCTCCTTTCACAGCGGGCAGCCCACGAAGGGAAACTAGACGCGTAGTGTCTAGTTTCCCTTCACAGCGGGACAGCGGCCAGCGGCAGCGGGGGGCACAGCAGCAGCGGATCTTGCCGTGGTGCGGCGCCCTCTGGAAGGCGGCGCCCCGGGCAAAAGTCCTGCTTGCCCATGGCAAGATCCGCTACTGTATAAAATGAACTGGAGGGCATTATAATGTAACATAATATTAACTGAGGCACTGCAATGTGGCACAATCTGAAGTGGAGGCACTATACTGTGTCATAATATGAACTGTGGTCACTACTATGGTTCAGAAAAGCAACTAGGGTACTATTATTGGGCATAAAATTAACAACAGCAGCAGAGAGGTGTCTCTCTAGAAGCATTTAGGAAGGGGCCCCTTTAAAATGTTGATATGAGGACTGAAAAGTTCTGGCTATGCATCTTTTCATCTTCAGATTCCTGGATTGGGCGCATGATCAAAACTGAATTTTAGTTATGCCTCAGAGCTCCCTCATGCCCCTCTATATACCTCAGAGCCTCCTCATGCTCCTATATGCAGCAAGTTCCTGGCTATGCATCTTTTCATCTTCAGATTCCTGGATTGGGCGCATGATCAAAACTGAATTTTAGTTATGCCTCAAGACCCCCTCATAGCCTTATATGCCAACCCAGAACCTCCTCAAGCCCCTTTATATGTCTCAGAACCCCATAATGCCATTATATATGCCGTCCCTCAGTCTCCATACAGATGGTGTAGTCACACTATCCCCTCAGTCACCCACTATATATGGCCCACATATGGCACTTGGGATAGACGTACGCAGTGGTGGTTGCTCCCTTGGGGCTGCAGAGCACAACATATATAGCAGAGGGGAGGCCGGTTAGTACATAACCCTAACTGCACTTTTAATCTAGTTTGTAATACCTATGAGTGATCCCATGGGACAGACACACACAGATTCTAAAAGCTACATGAAAGGTGCAGTTGGGATTATACACTCACCAGCTCCCCCTCTTACTGTAGTTGTAGTGTGTGCCACAGCCTCCAGGGAGCAAGCACCACTGGACATCAGGATATCCTTACAAAGAATTAAGGATCAAATACAGTTTGAGGTTATTATAAGGTTTAAAAAGTGTCAGACTACATAAACCAAGTGGTTCTTGTCTGCCGTCAAATTCGATGTGGTATATGTAATAGGGACTGAGTTTACTGGAAGCGGGGGATGCCGGCCGACATCTGACTAACTTGTTTTTAAGTGGCACTCATTTATAAGGCATAGTTTTACCTTGTAAATGATTGCCCCTTTAAAAAAATGAACCCTATTACGTAAGCCCATATGTTTCTATACACTGTCAACCAAGTACTATATACTAGGTGATTCATCGCGCCCTACGGGCGCTCTTCACACCGTCGTAAGGGGCTACACCCCCTTAACCCTTGCACACACTTGTGGCATGCAATATTTTTATTATATGGAGTAATACATCCAATCATAATTGTGTGAGTGGTTAAATATTGCACGGACAAAGGGCGTGCGATGGTTAAGGGGTGGAAGCACCTTGCAATGGCGTGTACAGCGCACGCAGGGCCTTGTGAATCACCTAGTAGGTGCTTTGGTTGGGGGAGTAGGGGGTGCGGGGAAGAGGCGGATGGGATCCTGGGGTGCCATATGAGGGGCGGTTGCGGTGGTGCCGCAGGTGGGGGAGGGTGCGTGGGTGCTGCGGGTGGTGGGGGAGGGGCGGATGGTGGGTGCGGCGGGAGATACGGGGTCGCTGCGGGTGGGGGAGGGGGTCCGGAGCTATCGTGGGTGCTGGAGGGGGTGTGTGGGGGTGCCGCGAATGGGGCCCGGAGGTACTGTGAGTGGGAGAGGGGCGGGTAATGCTTATCCTGCTTCTCCTCCTGGAAGCAGCTAAGCTGCTGTCCTCCGTTTGGCAGTGGCTCTCCCGGAGACTCGCACAGCAGGCAGTCACTATTGTTCGCGCCGGTGTCCCAACACGTCGCATTACAGGGAAGAAGATGTACGCAAAAAACTACAGCTCCCAGCAGGCCTAAGGGGCGGAATGCTTCGGTGCTAAGAGCTGCTGGGAGCTGTAGTTTATGTAGTGCGTCTACTTCTCTGTAATGCTGTGCGTTGGGACACTGGTGCTAACAATAGTGACTGGCTGGCAGAACTGTGTGACTGGCTGAATCAATGTAAAAGGTGAGAGTGCTGTGCAGTGTCAGTTGACACTGCACACAGGGCCATCGCTAGCTGCTCAGCAAAGGGATGCAGTGCAGGGAGGCACCAGGAAGGAGAGACGTTCTCCCTGCTCTGCATCCCTGTGCTGAGCTTCTGCTGCTATCCCTGCTGCTGCCGGCTGCTGTCACACATGCACACCGGAAGCACAAAACCTCCTCTCCCCCTCGGCGCCGGCAGCACATAGCCTCCTCTACCCCTCGGCGCCGTCAGCACAAAACCTCCTCTCCCCCTCCCCTCCCCGGTGTGACATTCAGTGGCCGGGAGGGAGCCAAAGTGGGCGGAGCCAGATGGGAGTAAGGGGCGGACCATGCTGCAGCAGGAGGATGAGCTGCTACAGCTTCGGCCAGCCAGACTTCATTAGATAAGTGTCTGGAAAGAGAGTGAGTGTGTGTTTGTATATACAGTGTCTGTGTATACTGTATATATGTGTCACTGTGTATGTACAGTATGTATGTGTGTTTGTATATATATGTGTCTGTTGTGTGTGTATGTGTGACTGCTGCATAATGTGTGTAAGCGTCACTGGTACAGGGGGCATTACGTGTGTAAGCGGCACTGGTACAGAGGGCGTTATGGGTGTAAGCGGTACTGGTACAGGTGGTGTTAAGTGTGTAAGCGTCACTGGTACAGAGGGCGTTACGTGTGTAAGCGTCACTGCTACAGGGGGCATTACGTGTGTAAGCGTCACTGCTACAGGGGGTGTTACTTGTGTAAGCGTCACTGGTACTGGGGGGCGTTACATGTGTAAGCGTCACTGGTTCAGGGGGCGTTACATGTGTAAGCATCTCTGGTAAAGGGGGCATTACATGTGTAAGTGTCTCTACTACAGGGGTCATTATGTGCACTGTGCGTTTGTAAAGTATGCGAGGGTGCAAATTTATAGTTTGCAGGGGGACGCCGAACACTCTAGCAACAGCCCTGACTGCACACCCACTGCACTGCACAGCACTGTCACCTTTTACATTGATTCAGCGTCCAGACTTTACCCTTCGCGATATCACCCTCTCTATCCGCTACATTAACCATCTCGGGGCTTCCAGGCCGGCAGCCCAGGTGCTGTGTTGCAGAGTCAGGGCCTCTGGGGATCTGGGTGCGGCTGTGGCGGGGAGGCACTTCTGTGACATCACACGCAGAGCAGGCTCCGGGGGTCAGAGAGTATGCGGTCCAGGGAGGCCTATGAAAGTCTTCGGCTGCGCCGCTTTCATACACATCTATGCCGGTGGCCGCAGCAGCTTTTGTTCTACCTGCGGCACGGCTAGGGAGTGGGGATTGTTGATGCCGGTAGGTGCAGGTGGACTGGCAGCAAGACATTGGTGGTCATTCCGAGTTGATCGCTCGCTAGCAGTTTTTAGCAGCCGTGCAAACGCTATGCCGCCGCCCACTGGGAGTGTATTTTAGCTTAGCAGAAGTGTGAGCGAAGGGATCGGAGAGCGGGTACAAACAAATTTTGTGCAGTTTCAGAGTAGCTTCAGACCTACTCGGCACTTGCAATCACTTCAGACCATTCAGTTCCTGATTGGACGTCATGAACACGCCCTGCGTTCGCCCAGCCACGCCTGTGTTTTTCCGAACACTCCCTGAAAACGATCAGTTGACACCCAGAAACGCCCTTTTCCTGTCAATCACTCTGCGGCTGCCTGTGCGACTGAAAAGCATCGCTAGACCCTGTGTAAAACGACATAGTTCATTGTAATAGTACGCCGCATGTGCGCATTGCGCTGCATACGCATGCGCAGACGTGCCGAGTTTTTGCCTGATCTCTGCACAGCGAACGAATGCAGCTAGCGATCAACTTGGAATGACTCCCATAGGATGCTGCAGTAAAAGGATTTTTTGTTTTCCCCCTTATCTACAGCGCAGAGACTAGCTGCAGATGCAGTGGCATACCCTCCAGCTGTACCTTTTTGGCAGGTACAATCCTTTTTTTTATAGTCTGTACCATTTGTTTTTTGACTCTCCAAGCTTCCATTGAAAGTATAGGAAAAGTAGCGTGGCCACGCCCCCTTTTCGAATGTGTATCAATGTTTGTGTGTAAATTGTTGGAGGGTATGTTGCTGCAGATGCAGTGGGCCTATTTTGGGGTGTGGGGCTGGAGCTGCAGCTCCATCAGTCCCATTGCTAATCCTGCTCTGTGAAAACACAGCAGGCAAAGGGCAGAGCCTCCCATTGGATGTAACCTGTGTTGGAGGGTGTTTCTCGCCCAATCAGCTGTGGACTGGGTGTGATAGACCTGCCACTAACCCAATGAGAGCTCCTAGCCACGCCCAGCGTTAGAGACCCAGGCACAGAATCACAAGGCTATTATATAGGAGATAATTACAAACACAATTAATCTTAGTGACTGTCTATCTACTACACATTGCCTGTGATGTTAGTGTATTAGAATGCTTATATTTGTAGACACTTCCTTACTAATCTGTGTAAGCCTCAATCTTCAATGATGGTCCCTGGGACCAGGGGGATGCTGGGAAGTGGGTGGTCCAGTGTGCAGTGTGCCTGGAGTTGGTGAGGGAATAAACAGCACAGCAGTGAACTCACATGTCTCTGTGTCCTGATGACTGGATTTACAAACATATGAACAAAACATGGGCCCTCATTCTGAGTTGTTCGCTCGGTAAAAATCTTCGCATCGCAGCGATTTTCCGCTTAATGCGCATGCGCAATGTCCGCACTGCGACTGCGCCAAGTAAATTTGCTATGCACTTAGTAATTTTACTCACGGCTTTTTCATCGGTCTGGCGATCGTAATGTGATTGACAGGAAATGGGTGTTACTGGGCGGAAATAGGCCGTTTTATGGGCGTGTGGGGAAAAACGCTACCGTTTCCGGAAAAAACGCAGGAGTGGCCGGAGAAACGGAGGAGTGTCTGGGCGAACGCTGGGAGTGTTTGTGACGTCAAACCAGGAACGACAAGCACTGAACTGATCGCAGATGCCGAGTAAGTCTGAAGCTACTCAGAAACTGCTACGAGGTGTGTAATCGCAATATTGCGAATACTTCGTTCGCAATTTTAAGATGCTAAGATTCACTCCCAGTAGGCGGCGGCTTAGCGTGAGCAACTCTGCTAAAATCGCCTTGCGAGCGAACAACTCGGAATGACCTCCATGGTGTCAGAAGAAGTTTAACTTGGACTGCTAGTGCTCTCAGAGTGTGAAAGAATCTTGCAGAAGTCTGTAAGGCTGTGATAATCAGTGTCTGCAAAGCCTGCCGTGTGCTCCTATCTTCAAACAGTGAGTAACCATGGATAAACTAGCTCCTCCAACCGCCATGCTTATGTCTGGTAACTTGTCTGAAAACTGGAAAAGATTTAAGCAAAGGTTTAATATATATCTTGCTGCATGTGAAGCTGATTCAGAGGCTGACAAAACGAAGGCATCCATTTTCCTCCATGTGATAGGAGAGGATGTGCAGGACATTTATAATAGTTTTCAGTTTGCTGATGGGCAGAATATGGTGCTATCTTCTATAATGCAAAAGTTTGAAGATTACTTTGTGCCAAGGAAAAATGTGACATATGAAAGATATAAGTTTTTCACATGTGATCAGAAGTCTGTAGATGGATTTGATCAGTATGTTACAGAGCTGCAATCACTCAGTAAAACCTGTGAGTTTGGTGATTTAAAGGATTCACTGATTAGAGATCGTATTGTCTGTGGAATACCTGATAAGGGACTCAGAGAGAGACTGCTGAGAGAGCAAGATCTAACACTAGACAAGGCAGTGACTATGTGTAGACCTGCAGAAATAACTAGATTTTGATAAAGCTAAATATTTATCGTATATAAAACACTTTAAGAGGTCTAAGAACACTGTACGCTATCTACGTAAGAAGTACCGTAAGGGTACGCAAGTTGCGTAACGATCGCTCAACCGTAGTCGAGACGCTCAAGCGTCACGTTCGCTTACGGCCCAGAGATCACAGGCAGGCACGCTATTGGTTGCCGACTAACGTAATGATTCGCTATAGCGTAGCGGACGCTCGGGACCACGAGGAGATCACCAGCGGTGCAGACGCTTATAACGTTAAACCTTTATATCTATACCTTTAACAACGAAATATACAGTAAACCTTAGTGTGGTGACAGAGTGTAAGTGCAACCTGGTGTAACCTGATTAACTACAAAGCTGCTTGGGCGTCACCGACGCTCAGGGAATACTTAACACTATAAGAAATACACAGATACCTGGGCTTAGGGTCCAAAACCTATTATATGTATTATGACTATTATACTTGCAAAAGAATCACATTACAAAGCATACACTACAATATAACATAGACTAACTAACCAAATAACTACACAGGAAATACCATACAATACAATACAATACAATCAAGGGAAAATAAGGGAAAAAAAAAGAGGAGAGAGAGATGGCTCATAATAACATCAAGACAATATGATTGCGGAGAAAACTTACGCACAAGGGGAAACGATCGCATGCGCCTCGATATCCAGCTCCCGATTATCAGCAATGAGAACCGTTGAAGAGAGTGTCCTGGATACGGTCGGCCTGCCTATTTATGCCCCACACACAATACAATTCAATGGTCCCTACAATCTCATTGTTCATTGGACACAGGAATTCGGCTTCGCATTATAACAAAAGGTCATAGGTTGATTCATACAGGTGGGCTGTGACTGTTTCCAACTGTTCAGGTGGGTGGGATACTGGGTTTCCCGCCGCATGACTAAGTAAGAACAAATAATAGTAAATGGACATAAACTTCTTATGTCCATAACTATTCGCACGAGCGATTAATCCGCTCCAAACCAACACCGGAATATTGCTATTTAAATACTCTTCCGATGGGTACCAAACACTACTGTATGACCCCTGTTTAGACCCTTCGTACAATACAAAGAGGGATCTCTCTGTTCAGGAACATACTATGTTAACTAAACTTTCAGAATCTATCAAAGGGACCATGATCTACAAAATACCTTATTAGTGAAAATATGTAACGAATGAGTCGCACGCTACGATTACATAAACTCTACCGTAAATACGCATACCGTGCGCCTGCGGGTGCCCGCGACTGTGAGTATGTGCACGTACGGGAGAGCGTACGCATGCGCAGCGCGGACCAGTATGAGGTGCAAATATGGCAGTGTGTATAGAGATATTTTTCTGAATTTGACAGTCCACCCTTTGGCAGTCAATGATAACTGCCACCTTCTAAAACATTTCAAAAGGAGAAAAATATATGTCAGGGGTTAATTCATTTCCATGGTTGGGTAAGGGAGGAGAGAGGAGTAGGTGGGAAGAGGGTATGACCTAGTGAGATAGTAGAAGCATGTGTGTATGAGTCCATGTTTGGGGGGTCATGTATCATCGTGCCGTACGTGTTGTAAATCAAGCTTCGAGGTATTGCGAAGTATACATTTGAATTCCTTCTTATCCCGTGGTACGGGTCTGTGGATGGGCTGTCAAACTTTACCGAGCTCTTTTCGGCTTTGGTTGTAACAAAATGGGGGAGCACATTTTAGTTGATGATACATGAATAGGGGAGGTATGTGGTTGCTGATATCTGTGCCTGTATTCCCTATCGACTATGTGTGTTATTACCTGAGGGTTGTAGAAATGAAGAAAAGACATAATTACGGTAAATGCGGTGGTATTCTATGTCAGGTAAATGTACAGTCGTCGATTGAGGTCTTGGTTGGTGTCTGTTGAATGCAGTCTTCTTTGTGCTTTTGCCCATAAGGTGCGAGCAAAAGCTGTCAATGTCCATAGATTTACAAAAGTGTTGGGCTAGCGTAATTTTAAAATTTCTAGGGAAACTGGGGATCCATGGCATAGTTCATCAAAAATCTGTGTATCAGGTTGTCAAACTTCTTCTTTAATCCCTCTGTTGTCTGTATATCGGCTCATCAAATTCCTCGTCCAAGTGGGTCTTGTTACCTTGGAGAAAACGGAAAAACAGGTGAAAGAAACGGACCGTAGAAATCGCATTTTCATCACATCATTGTTTCTACATTTGGGTCATAAATCAAGTCCAGGTTAATTACAGTTTCCTCACTCCTCAAACTCATCACTCTTGTACTCTGTTTGCACTTCATTAAAGCCTGCCCGCATCTAAATATCAATCCAATTGATATGACAACACCTAAGATACATAGGAGAAACTTCCCAACATCCATTATGACTCCTTGAGCCCAGTCTCCTAAACCGGAGAACCAATTTCGCGGGTTCAACCATGACACCCAACCAGTCAGCTCATTACCTACAGCAGCAAGAGTGAGATTGTGTCTCCTGCGAAATTCCCACTTCAATTGGAGAATATCGTCCATCTTTTGGTCTATGACCTCGACCGGATCCTCTGTGCTATTCGTAATATATGTGCAACATTTCACGCCGTATTGTGTTGCCAGTGTGACACAATATCCGCCTGTCACTGCTGTGAGGTAATTGAGAACCATTCTATGCTGTACCAGTTCTGTTTTGTAAGCTTGAAGTTCCCTTCCAGTATATCTAAACGTGTCATCATACATTTCAGTGATATTATCTAACAAATTTGCGAGCGCCGATATGTATTTATAATTCAGCACTCCTCTAGCGGTGCGGGTGAAATCTAACGCGATTAAGAATTGAATCCCGGTGGATTCACTTATCAGATCAGAGGCCGGATGCTCTGTCTTCTCTATCAGGTGCCTTTTAACAACGTGCTCGTAATGGGTGTGAGTATAAGGAGCTTGGGCACCACGGTGTATGTCTTTCATTTTGTCATGTGATACAGTCATTACTTCAGGCAGTACTTTTCCAATATAACACAATCCTTCAGAGTTTGGGGCAAGCCACTTGTACGCCTTTCTCCCGCATATGAAATATGCATCATCGGGGAGAACATATGGGACGGAGTAGGACATAACCATATTACACACCTTCCATGTGAAATCTCCTAACCCTAATTCTTCCATCTGCTTAGTACACGTATCAGGTTGTACGATATGTGCACAGTATCCTGGTGATACCTCTCCAACTCTAGTAATCCTATTTCCTAAGGTATACCTATACCGGAAAGATTTTCCTCTACTGGCTATGTGGCGTACAAGCTCTGTATCTGTAGGCATTCTATCTGCTCTATGCGAAAAGGTCATGGTTTGGTTACTCCATGACACTTCCCAATTTCCCGGCTTTCGGGGATTGGAGATGTTGAAACATAATAGGGACCTATCCACATGGTATTGGTGGAGCTTCAAACTAGGAGGGCTGGAGATATTAAACCTCCGGTCCACCGGTCTCCCACCATTTAACTCAAGTACCTCCCCTAACGTTAAAGGAAATGGTACTAGCCCTGATTTTCTGTGACCTTGAGGTACTTGAGAGCATACCCAACAATCTGTTTTATTAAGCACACTACCCACTAAAGAGTGATAGTCACTCAAGGGATGCCGGTCCATATGGATATTAAAACTGGATTGGCATTTCTTAATACACCCATCCTCAATGACATTGTTACAGAGCCTACAGATACAGTTTTCTTCAGCTAACAATCCGTCACAATTTCTTCTATGGTCAATGCTATCGGATCGTTTTCTGATACTCGCCTTTGCTTGTTGGTTAGGTTGATCTTGGAAAACTACGCCTCCATCTTTATCATCAGGACCTTTCTGGATCCTTTCACGACCTCACTGATACTCTCACCGGAACAGACTGCTCTGGTCAACATCATGGTCAACAGGAAAATCCAGATCACAGTCTCTTGGGGCAAGTCCATCTTACAGGAGGAGAAAAGAAGAAATTTGTAATGGGGGTACAGAAAATCAGTTTGAGGGGGAGAGAAACTTGTTACGATAATTAGTTCTCTCGTCTTGTTGTTCTTCTTGTTCTGCTGTCTTCTCAAAGGTGCTGTCTCTCAGTCTTCCAAACGAACATTCTGGTGATGCAATATTCCCTCCAAACCAGCGATCTTTCTGTAAGGAGCAAAAATCTTGCATTACCATTTGTCTAACTGATGGGTGACATACCATCTTTAAAACATGAAAGCATGAGTGAGAAGAGAGAGAAAACAACAACAGCAAAAAAAACAAAGAGAGAGAACAATTTATGTGCATGTGTATATTACTTAAATCAACAATAGCCATCAATAGGAAAAGAGAGAAAGAAAAAAAAACAAAAAAAAAAACATTTTTTTCAAACATTTCAAAACACTGTCAGATCATCAGGCTGTCATATCTACATGTCCAATGGTTTCCTTGCGCAGTCCCTCCCCCCAGCACTTCCATATTCCATTGTCTGTATCTGGCCAGAATACATTGGTGCGGATAGGTCATGCTGGGGTTTGGTAGACTTCTGCAAAGACTAAGTATGTATGCAATGTTTGAATCCTACCAATAATCGTCAGAGATGGGGAGAGAGAAAACGAAACATTTCACAGATACATTTACAACGTTTCACCCGGTCATTCCTGTGTTTTCAGGGAATGACCTCCCAATTTATTAACTATAACCTCAGGCTTACCATCAGTCCTAATGATCACCTTTCCTGACTGCACATTATGGGTGTGGGCCAAAATTTTTCCTATATGATCCCTGATTATAATTTTGTGTGTTATAACTTTGCTCATTTCTTGGTCTAGGGGGTCTGACTTTATGTGGGTTATTACAGTTGCTGGCATAATGCCCTTCTCTTCTACAATTATAACAAATCCTTGGTTTCCTCCAAGTGTCAATGACCTGAGGTCTTGGTTGATTTGATGCCTCCTCAAACGCTCAGATGCTCATCGCCATCAACCGTTCTCCCTGCGCTTCCCTGGTTCTTTGAATATTGCGGTCATGCTCGATAGCGGACTCTCTTAATGCAGCCACCGAGATGCCTCTCCAGTGAGGTATGGAGGTTTGTACCCTGATTTTTAGTGTGTCTTTTAAGCTGTCCATTAATACAGACACAGCTACCTCTCTGTGGTGTACGTTAGTGTCAATGTCATCTATACCCGTGTACCTAGCCATATCCTGCAGAGCCCGGTGAAAATACTCTGATGCGGATTCACCTTCTTTTTGTTTTATTGTAAAGATTTTATTCCATTTTACTACTGTGGGAAAATATTCTTTCAACTGTAGATTGATTCTTTTTACATTATCTTGGTTATACTCATTTGTTAGTGGCACTTCCTCATCTAGCTTACAATCAGCGATAAATTTCAATGAATCAACATCGGGGGGTAAACATGCCCTCAAAACTGTCCTCCAATCTTTGTTATTTGGCTCTGCAGTATGTCCTAGCACTCTAATGTATCTTTGACAAGCAACTAAGTCTTTCCTGGGATCAGGAAATTCAGACAGAATTGTTCTTAATTCTGTTCGGGAAAAGGGGCAGTACATGGCGATGTTCCTGACGGGGGTGACTCCTGAAGAGTCAGTTTTCCCATTTGGTACTGCAATTACCCTGACAGGATTAAGTCCAGTAACGTCATTCTGAATTGATTCTACAATATGAGGTACATTTGTTTGTGCGTAATGTATAATACCATACGTACCTGTGGACACGACCTCACCTGACCCTCCATTAGGGGGTTTGATTACAGTCTTTACCGATTGGGTCGCGTCCACCTGGATGTCTTGTGTGATGGCTTCTGGAAGAGGTGCCGACATCGTTCTGGGCTCACTTTCTTGTTGGTGTTCCTGAGGAAAGTTTGACATGGGGTGCGACTTGCATGGGTTAATAGTTGTACCTTCAACAGTATTACAATTATCTTTGTTACATTTATTACACTTATTCTTATCATCTATACTACAGTTGCTAAGAGCGTTTTTATTGTTCACCCTTGTGCTTTTCTCCGCAACCATAATCCCCTCCATTGCCATGTCTCTCCTCTCAAGATGAAAGTTAGGTATGTAAGTTACATTTCTCTGCATGTCACTTTCCTGTAGCCATATCTGCAAACAATCATCATTTTTAACTCGTTGTTTCCAGGATTTTATGAGACTGATCCTTTGCCTTAAATTATGCAACACCTCTAAGTCAAAACTACCTATCCCGGGAAATGGTGCCTTATCCCCCGCAGTCATTCGTGTCCATTCATCACAAAAGGTCTCAGTGTGGGGACCATACCTCCTCCACATTACTAACCGAGCAGACCCTCGGGGTCTGCAAGCCTCTGGAGTCTGAATCCTGACCTCCGACCGTCTCTGTATTGTGCACTTGGCTGCCATTGTGGACCTTTCTAACACAGAAAAACTTCCTAAAATGCACCAAACACAGAACTTCGTTGGAAATCCTTAAAGCTCTTCCACTGAACTTCTTCTGCTCCGGGTATCTCCGGTCCGCCTTCTAGCAGACACGTGTAGCCGTTGCAGGCCCTATCTTTAGAGATTTTCCTGAGAAAATTCCCTTCCTTTTTCTTTACACAAATCACGCTTGCATGTGCTCCCTACAACACGTATGAGGGCAAGATTTACGCATGGATATACGACCTCATATCACGTTGCGTTATTGGTCACACATACAACCGTGCGGTCCAATCGTACCACTTATAGACACTTGTTGCCCATAAATGGTAGGATCATTGGCCAGAGCGTAATACAACGAAAACTTTATCACACTCTGTTGCACGTTTTCACTTCAGGCCGTGCTCATAGATCACACAGATCACAAAGTCCACAAAGCGGGATTCAATACCGTTTTATCACATAGATCACAAAGTCCACAAAGCGGGATTCAATACACTCATACCGTTTTCAACCCACTATCATTCTTATAGTTTTCTGATCAGAAAAAAATCATTTCCCGTAGTCTGATAGCTCTCCCCAGAGGTGTTGCAGTAAAGTAAGGTATTTAAACTAAGTTTTGGAAAGCTGAAATCAATTTGTGCTATTTATCGCTTTGCGTTACTTATCGCCTGTTGTTTGAGTTACGTGGGCGTACCCAGACGCTCCGTTGCGTAATATACGCTGCGTGCGTCGGCCTTTGGATTGCGTACGCAAGTCTTTGTTAGAGACACGTGTACGCAAAGCAAAGATCCACCGTAACACAATTTATACTTTTATCAATGTAGATGATCCTTGATCATCTACCACACACCACACTGACTTCGCCTTATCTCCCAGGCAAAAACTGTGTGTTTGTCTACACTTTAACTATATTACCTTTACTCAAACTATTGAAATAGCGGCAAATCTCTCTCAGCACGTTTTCAACTATAAACTGGCAAACAGGAGAGTGACATACGAAAATACACAAATGAAAAGGAAATGCAGATATATATGTGTGCGTGCAAGACAGAAAAATAAACAGTTTTAAAAGACACTAGCGTTTTGCTCTTACCTCCGGTTCCCGGATTCCTTCAGCACCCTTTACCTAAGCGAAGCAGACGCTTATCCCATCAGCACTACGAGGGATACAACCTCCCGCCCTTTGCTGATGGATAATGTCTGCTGATATTACCTAGTGCAGATATGTGAAGGACTGGACGGCCCCCAATTGATAAAGCTAAATATTTATCGTATATAAAACACTTTAAGAGGTCTAAGAACACTGTACGCTATCTACGTAAGAAGTACCGTAAGGGTACGCAAGTTGCATAACGATCGCTCAACCGTAGTCGAGACGCTCAAGCGTCACGTTCGCTTACGGCCCAGAGATCACAGGCAGGCACGCTATTGGTTGCCGACTAACGTAATGATTCGCTATAGCGTAGCGGACGCTCGGGACCACGAGGAGATCACCAGCGGTGCAGACGCTTATAACGTTAAACCTTTATATCTATACCTTTAACAACGAAATATACAGTAAACCTTAGTGTGGTGACAGAGTGTAAGTGCAACCTGGTGTAACCTGATTAACTACAAAGCTGCTTGGGCGTCACCGACGCTCAGGGAATACTTAACACTATAAGAAATACACAGATACCTGGGCTTAGGGTCCAAAACCTATTATATGTATTATGACTATTATACTTGCAAAAGAATCACATTACAAAGCATACACTACAATATAACATAGACTAACTAACCAAATAACTACACAGGAAATACCATACAATACAATACAATACAATCAAGGGAAAATAAGGGGGAAAAAAAGAGGAGAGAGAGATGGCTCATAATAACATCAAGACAATATGATTGCGGAGAAAACTTACGCACAAGGGGAAACGATCGCATGCGCCTCGATATCCAGCTCCCGATTATCAGCAATGAGAACCGTTGAAGAGAGTGTCCTGGATACGGTCGGCCTGCCTATTTATGCCCCACACACAATACAATTCAATGGTCCCTACAATCTCATTGTTCATTGGACACAGGAATTCGGCTTCGCATTATAACAAAAGGTCATAGGTTGATTCATACAGGTGGGCTGTGACTGTTTCCAACTGTTCAGGTGGGTGGGATACTGGGTTTCCCGCCGCATGACTAAGTAAGAACAAATAATAGTAAATGGACATAAACTTCTTATGTCCATAACTATTCGCACGAGCGATTAATCCGCTCCAAACCAACACCGGAATATTGCTATTTAAATACTCTTCCGATGGGTACCAAACACTACTGTATGACCCCTGTTAAGACCCTTCGTACAATACAAAGAGGGATCTCTCTGTTCAGGAACATACTATGTTAACTAAACTTTCAGAATCTATCAAAGGGACCATGATCTACAAAATACCTTATTAGTGAAAATATGTAACGAATGAGTCGCACGCTACGATTACATAAACTCTACCGTAAATACGCATACCGTGCGCCTGCGGGTGCCCGCGACTGTGAGTATGTGCACGTACGGGAGAGCGTACGCATGCGCAGCGCGGACCAGTATGAGGTGCAAATATGGCAGTGTGTATAGAGATATTTTTCTGACTTTGACAATTTCAAGCCAAAACTTTACACAAGGAAGTTGATGCTAATTTCCATGTAGTGCAGAAAACAGAGCCATGCAAACCTCCATTCTCAAGAATGAAGCAGTCTAAGCCACAGTCTAATAAGGAAATGTGTAGTAGATGTGGAAATGCTCACAATCCTAAAATGTGCCCTGCTTATGGTAAAACCTGCATGAAATGTGGTAGACTTAATCACTTTGCCAAATGCTGTAAAATTAAAAGTAAAACAACCAAAGTGCATGCTGTTAAACAAACAGATGAATTCTTTCTGATTTGCATTGAACTTTGCAGTGCAGATAAGAAAGAATGGATTGTCCCTTTAACTGTGAACGAGATTGTCATTCCCTTTAAGCTTGATACTGGCGTGCAGGTGAATTTAATATCATTTCAAGACTATAAGACTTTTATAGTAAAACCTAAAATTCATCAAGCCAAAGTGAAAGTTACGGGGTACACTGGGGAGGAAATTCCTGTGAAAGGTTACTTGCTTAGTGACACTGAAATATAAGGGACAACAGTTTAAAACATCTCTACTGATTGTGGATAAAAATGTGCAACCGATTCTAGGATTAAGTTCCTGTGAGAAACTAAGCTTGCTAAAGCAAGTTTTTATGGTGACATCACAAGTAGAAGATGACTGCAAATCGATGTTTACAGAATACAGAGACTTGTTTGAAGGTCTAGGTTGTTTACCTGGAGAGCATAAAATAAATATAGACACGCAAGTTTCTTCAGTGATACACCCCTGTAGAAAAGTGCAGTTTGCGCTGAAAGAAAAACTGAAACAAGAGTTAAATCGCATGGAAGCCTTGGGTGTGATACAGAAAGTTGATGAGCCTACTGAATGGGTAAGCTCCTTAGTAATTGTTGAAAAGAAAAATGGACAACTCAGAATATGTCTAGACCCCAGAGATTTAAACAAAGCTATTAAACGAGAACATTTCAAACTACCAACCGAGAACATTTCAAACTACCAACCAGAGATGAAATCATGTCGCAATTTGCGGGAACAAAATGGTTCAGTAAATTGGACGCATCTTCAGGATTCTGGCAAATGAAGCTAGATGAGGCCAGCTCAAAGCTTTGTACATTTAATACACCAGAAGGTCGATACAGATTTCTTAGACTACCATATGGAATTTTGTCTGCTCCAGAAGTATATCACAAAAAGATACACATGATTTTTGAACATATTCCAGGTGTTGAAACAATGATGGATGACATTATTGTCTGCGGATCTATAAAGGAAGAACATGATTCTAGATTGAGACAAGTAATGGAACTTGTCAAGAAAGTGAATCTAAAGCTAAACAAGGACAAATGTGAATTTGGCATGAATACACTTACCTTTATGGGCGACGTGGTCTTGGATCAAGGTGTAAAACCAGACCCAAGGAAAATATCAGCCATAGTGAACATGGAACGTACTAACAACAAAGACGACGTCAGAAGATTCCTAGGAATGATTGCTTATTTAGGAAAGTTTATTTCTCAACTCTGAACGAACAGCCTCTCTTAGATGGTTGTTGGACAAAGATAACGAGTGGATGTGGTCACATGAACAAGAAGAAAGTTGGCAAAACTTGAAACAGATTATTACAGAGCAACCAGTGCTAACATTCTTTGATCCTGCGAAATTTTTTTTATTTCAGCAGATGCTTTGCAATTTGGCCTAGGCTCAGTGCTGTTACAAGAACATGAGGATACATGTCAACCAGTAATCTATGCATCAAGAGCACTGACAAGTGCTGAAACAAGGTATGCTCAGATAGAAAAAGAACTTCTAGCGATCACATATGCATGTGAGCGATTTCATCAGTTTGTGTATGGTCAAACATTTACAGTGGAAACTGACCACAAGCCATTGGTAGCTATCATGACTAAATCATTGCATGACTGTCCCATGAGAATTCAACGAATGCTAATCAGACTACAGAAATATGATGTACACTTGCTGTACTGTCCCGGCAAATACATGTACATTGCTGATACACTTTCTCGTGCTGTGGACAAAAGTGAAGGTTCCAAAAGTCTGATGGATGAAGAGATAGAAGCCTATGTTAATTTGATCGTAGCTTCTCTACCAGTGTCTCTTGCAAAACAAGAACAGATTAGGAAAGAAACTGAGACAGATGACACAATGAAAGTGTTGAAAGATATCATTCTGAAAGGTTGGCCAGCAGAAAAACATGCGTGCCGCTGTCTATCCATGATTATTGGATGTACCGCACTGACCTTACAGTTGTCGATGGTATTATTTACAAAGGCAATAGGTTTGTCATACCTGCACGACTAAGAAAAACTATGCTGTGCAAGATACATGAAGGCCACTTAGGAGAAGAAAAATGTAAGCGCAGAGCGCGTGAAGTTATGTATTGGCCAAGAATGAACCAAGACATAGCACAGACTACAGCTACATGTGAATTATGTCTTACGTATAGACCAAAACAACAAGTCGAGCCACTGAGTCCTCACACAGTGCCAGAGAGACCATACCAGAAAGTTGGCGCAGATTTGTTTGATTGTAATGGGAAAACGTACATTGTCGTGACTGATTTTTACTCTAACTGCCCTGAGGTGAAGACACTACAAACAACTACTAGTAAAGCCGTAATCAGTTGCATGAAGTCAATCTTTGCAAGGCATGGTGTTCCTATGGAAGTGTTCACTGACAATGGTCCTCGGTTTTCCAGTGCTGAATTTAGACAATTTGCTGATGAGTGGGAATTTGTCCATACTACGTCAAGTCCCCTCTATCCACGCTCAAATGGGTTGGTGGAAAGTTCAGTAAAAACTGTAAAGAGTCTCATGAAAAAAGCTCAAGAAGGTAAAGAAGATTTCTACAAAAGTCTTTTAATCTACCGCAATACACCTTTACAGAATGGACTTTCTCCTGCACAAATGCTGATGGGAAGGAGGATTAGAGCAAATCTCCCGATACATGATGAACTGCTTAATACACATAACTCAGCGTTGGTCAGACTGAGTAAAGAACTTCAACAGGCGAAACAGAAACTGTACCATGACAGGCGAGCAAAAAGCTTATCTGATCTAAAATCGGGTGACCAAGTCCGTCTCAGAGATCATGAGAAAGGTATTTGGGTGCAGAAAGGTATTGTGCAAGCACAAGTAGCACCAAGATCCTATACTATACGTACAGAGCGTGGAACTGAAGTAAGAAGAAATCGGGTGGATTTAAGATCTCAACCTAACCATAATGAAGACAACATGACTGAAGAATACCCTTCATCTGACATGTATGATGATCCTGATAATGGTGAACAAACCACGATTCTAGAAAGGTCCAGTATGGTCGATGAAACGCAGACTGTGTATGAAAGACCCAAAAGGGAAATACGCAGACCTGAGAGACTCATTGAAACGTGTTAGATGATGTTCTTAATAAGACGTTGTTAATTGTTGCATTGAAGCGTACAGGGCTTATCTTTAAAGAAAAGAGGATGTAATGTTAGTGTATTAGAATGCTTATATTTGTAGACACTTCCTTACTAATCTGTGTAAGCCTGAATCTTCACTGATGGTCCCTGGGACCAGGGGGATGCTGGGAAGTGGGTGGTTCAGTGTGCAGTGTGCCTGGAGTTGGTGAGGGAATAAACAGCACAGCAGTGAACGCACATGTCTCTGTGTCCTGATGACAGGATTTACAAACATATGAACAAAACATTGCCATATCTATGTACAGCGCAGAGACCCAAGTGCATGAGCCCCCAGTGCAAGAGCCCCATTTCTGTATTTAGGCTATGTTGGTATGCCCACTCCCTCATGTGGTGCACAGTCCAGTTAATGATCAGGTGCGGGCCAAAGTACTTAAAGTGTGCCCCATGGTTAAGTACTTAAGCTTAAGTACAGTCCGTTGGATTTTTTTTTTTTTTATCATAAAGTGTTTTAGAGTTTAGAGAAAACAGCATAAAAAGTGCAGTATAATTTAACATATCAAGGATTGCAATAAACAACAAACACAGAGACAATCGGGGCCGGTAAAGGCAATATGTGAACAATTTGGTAATAAAGCAGAGGTAGGAGTAATCGTATGGGATCTGTAGGGAAGGCAGGTATCACAGTTATCTGAATGATAGGTTGACAGTTAAAAGGTCGATAAGCAATAGGTCAACACTAAATGGTCGACATGCATATGCCAAAGAGCGGAGGCTTACCTCCGGTGACAGGCTCCGGGGGCTGCCTGTCCGCTGGCTGGCAGTGCTGTGGCAATGGTCTGCTGGGGCCACTGGCATGCTGCGTGGTGTTGAAGCGGGCGACTGTGTGGTCACTGCGGCTGCTGGAGTGCTGGTGCAGGGAAGCTGCTCGAGTGAGTTCCCATTCTCTGGCGTGTCTGCAGTGCTGGGGGCCGCCCTGTTGGAGACCAATTCACAATGTGCCAATGAGATTCTTTGGTCTCTTCCAGCCAATCACAGGCTGGTTACTCTGGTAAAAGGGGTCAGTCCATGCTCAAATTTTGCCAGTGCTTTATGTTACTGCCCCAGTGCAGTTGTTATAGCTCTGAGCTCCCCACTTGTTTCACTTGTGGTCTTTCCAGCATCTCTAGGATCTTCAGCTCCATGGAATTGTCACCTTAGCTGCCTTCTGCTGCACAACCGCCAGTGGTTACCTCCGCCCCGATGACCTCAGCTAGTAGCTTCTGGACAGCGCCCTCTGGAGTCCGATCCGTAGAGGAAAGCTCAGCGTTCTAACCATTCTTCAGCCACGACAAACAAACATCCATTATCTGAGTTATTTCAGTTTTCTTCAGCCACGACAAACAAACATCAATATTTAAATTCTTCCAGTGTTCTTCAGCCACAACAAACAAACATCCTTTACCCAAGTTCTTTCAGTGTTCCTCAGTCACAACAAACAAACATCCATTATCCAAGTTCTTTCAGAGTTTGTCAGCCACGACTTACAACCATTATCCAAACTCTTCCTGAGTTCTTCAATCCTGACAACAAAGATCCATTACTCAAGCTTTTCCAGTAATCTTTGGTCAACGTGCATTCAGTACTCAAGTCTTCCAGAGTCCTTCCCCTTTGTACATCAAATATTCTTGTTCTTTATATGTCATTTTGTTAATAAAAGTATATGAGAAGAAACTACATTCGTCCTCCTCGTTTTCTCCTCACAGTGGTATGCACTACTTCAGCTAACACTCACTCAACGGAATCACAAACTCAGCTGCTTGTGACAGCATATGGTCGACAGGTTCAAATGGTCAATGTGATAATGGTCGACCCAGCATATGGTCAACATGAGTTTTTGGGGATTTTTTATTTCATTTTTCATACTTTACCATCCACGTGGGCTACAATTCAGAATGGTAACCTTACACGAAGCCTGCGAGCCAAGCGAGGGGACGCAGTACACTTATTAGGGGTCCACGTGCTGGAAGAGAAATTTTTCACCAAAATAAGATAAAAATCTCATGTCAATCATTTCATGTGTCGACCATTTCCGCATCAACCCTGCTGACCTTTTGACTATGTCGACCTTGTGCTTGTCAACAATTTGGTGTCGACCCTTTAATTCATAACTGGGACCACAAATGTCAGTGGACAGGTGGGCAGGCTAGATGTGAAGTGGTAAGGAGTAGAGTTACAGAAGTTGATTTAGAGGGGGAACAAGGGATAAGACGGGTTATGGTGGGGAGGGCAAGTAAGGGAGGAAGTTCATGGAAACGATGAAAAGCATGTAAAGTTAAGATGTACAAGTTGGGGGGGGGGGTGCATTGTGAAAAGTGGAGGGCAAGGGAGTAGGCCACTGTAGTTGGAAGGTACAGCAACAGTGATAGAATGTAGGGGAGGGGATTGGAGAGGATCCCACAATTAATTAAGGCCAGGAAGGGTCGCATTGTATAGTGTGGAGACCACAGTGCATGAAACTTGACCACTGTGTTGTTCTGGAGACTGGTGATATATTTTATTTTGGAAACAAATCAGATCCTATTTACTATGTCCTTGCAGGTTGGGTGGCCATGTTGTTGCCACGCTTTAGCAAGTTAATAATCTAGCTGTGCAAGCAATATGTAGAATCAGTTTATTAGTGTGTCTAATTTTCTGGCAGACTGGGGCGCACAAGAGCAGGTTGGTCGAGGTTAGCGAGGACTGTAGCAATAAGCAACTGAACCATTGCAGGCACGTCCGCCAGATGTGGTAGAAAGTGCCAATGTGACTACACTGCCTCCAGCATTGGTTAGTGTCATTGGGGTAGATCCATTGTAGGCGTTCTGGTACAAGGTCAGGCTTGGACTGGCCCACAGGGGCACAGGGGAAACCACCGGTGGGCCCCACTACCTGGGGGCCCACTTCCTGCTCTAAGGATCAGGTTCTAGACTGTGCACTTATATTATACATCATACATATGTTACCTTATACTGTACTATGGTGTATTTTCTACAGTGCATTGCTGTTATTAATCTGTTATTAATCTGGTACATTATCATGCATGCAGCAGCTGAATTTACTGTATATATTTATGAAGGGGCCCAGACGTTGCACTCTCTAATGGTTAGTCAAACCGATGAGGTGGGAGGCCACACCCCCTCAGCAGACTGGCCACACCCCTAAACATGGGCCCCTACCACTGCATTCCCCCGGTGGGGCCTACATGCCCCAGTCCGACACTGTACAAGATACCACTGAGTGTAGAGTCCATGGTATTTTTAATCTGCTCGCTAGATCAAACTTTTAAATGTGCTAGTGCTCATCCTAGTCCTAATACTGCCATGGAGGCCAACAGTGTAACATAGCGGGTGAATACAATTCTTGAAATCCAAGGGTGCCAGATAATATGAAATATGAAGGGACAGCCTTGGTTCAATACACCTAGATGCTCTCTTGGAAGCATTGTTCTAGAATTCCATCAGGCCCAGCTCTTAAGCAAAAGAGACAAAGGGCCTAATTCAGAGTGAGCAAATGCATTTGTAGCTGCTTCTTTGCACGCAAATATATGCACTTGTCTCAGATTTTTATTGAGATAGACACATATCCTAGCAGCTACGTCAGGGCTGGATTAAGTGGGGGAGGGGTGACAGCAGAGTCGGCCATAGGCATAGGCAAACTAGGCAATTGCCTAGGGCATTTCATATGCCTAGGGGCATCAGCATCTTCTGCTGATTAAAATGATATGCAGCATGCCTATATTCTATGTGTAGCATTTCATATGCAGTTACAGCCACAGTCTCACACAGTATATAGGCATGCTGCATATCATTTTAATCAGCAGAAGCTGCTTGTGCATCCTAGCCACATAGCAATGCAAATAAGATGCATTTTCATTTAAAAAAATGTGCCCGACATTAGCATTGAGGCAAGATTTATGAGGACACATCTGTATTCAAGCAGAGGCAGAGGTCACAGTGTTAGTGGCAGTGTGAGTGTTGTGTGCATGTGAGTAGGTTGGTTGTACAGTAGTGTTCGGAATATGTGTAAGGAGCATTATGTGTGCATGTAAAAATGCATTAATAATGTGCGGCATATGTGTAAGGGGCCACTATGTGTGTCATTATGTGTATAAGGGCATTAATAATGTGCGGCATATGTGTAAAAGGGTACTACTGTATGTGTGTCATTATGTGTCATTATGTGTATAGGGGCACTAATAATGTGCAGCAAATGTGTAGGGGGCACTGTGTGTGTCATTATGTGTATAAGGGCATTAATAATGTGCGGCATATGTGTATAAGGGCATTAATAAAGGTTGTCATAATGTGTAAGGCGCATTATGTTTATAAGGACATTAATAATGTGTCTCATATGTGTAAGGGGCATTACTGTGTGGCATTATGTGTATAAGGTGCTCTACTATGTGGCGTTGCGTGTAGAGAGAGCACTATTGTGTCGTCTAATGTGAATAAAGAGCAATAGGGCGTGGTGTAATGTGAATATGGAGCAATTCAGTGTGATCTAATGTGAATAAGGGGCGCTACTGTGAGAAGTAACGTTTATAAGGTAAAGTGATACTACTGTGGGATGTAATATGAATTATGGACACCATCGCATGTTCAAATGTGAATAAAGTTGCAGTACTGTGTGGAGTAATTGGAATTGGGGTTACTATTGTGTGGCCATGCCCCTTGCCAGCAAAAACACTCCCCATTTTGGGCTGTGCACCAAATGTGCTAACTGTTCCTATTTAAAATATAGGGGGTACAAACCCCAAAATAAGGACTGCTATGGATGAGGGGTGATGGTGCTGGGAAAGAGGTGCAAGGTCAGAGGCGGAACCAGCGGTGGTGCTAGGGGGCACCAGCCAAAATCTTGCCTATGGCATCATATTGGTTAGGGCCGACTCTGGGTGACAGGGGTGGTCATCCTAGGACCCCCGGCCCCCACACAGGGTCAGTCTGACTCTGGTCAGGTTCTCGGATGAGGGTTGCTGCAGCTCTGTATTTTGCATGCAGACAGACTGCATACAGCACATATCAGCTACTGAGTGCCCTTATTAGTGGCATGTGACACATTACTTAAACGCCAGTGATTCTGGGGACTTGGGAGCCTCCCTGCTGTGTAAACTGGCTTTGAGGTGAGTATTCGAGGGTATAGAAGAGTGCTCACCAGGGAGTGCACTGCATGGGGAGCTTCGTGGCACTGTGACTATATTGATGGAGGTTAAGTTGCCCTGGGGCCCCCACAAGTATTAATCCAGCCAATAGCTGTGTACAAAGATGCAGCATCGCTTGCCGATCTAAGTAACCCTATTGTTGTGCAGAATGGCTGTGGGAACTGAGACACTGGCACCATGTTTTCTGCATATGGCCAGAGCCGGATTAAGGGGGGGCCCCGGGGGATACGTACCCCGGGCCCCCCTTTCCAAAAGGGCCCCCTGCTACACCGCAGATCGGATTTCACTTCCGATCCGATCTGCGATGCTGTGCTCCGCTCCCCGGCTCCCTTAGAACAGATTGACATGCGGACGAGCATGTCAATCTGCGGTCTCCTCTCCCTCCCTGCTGTGTTGGAGGGACACGGAGCGCATCGCGCGTCTCTCCTGTGTCCCTCCCTGGCTCTCCCCCGGCCGGTCTAAGGAAGTGCCGTTCGTGAGCTCTGATTGGCTCACGAACCGGCACTTCCTGTATTAGACCAGCGGGGGAGAGCCAGGGAGGGGCACAGGAGAGACGCGCGATGCGGTCCGTGTCCCTCCAACACATGGGGGGGGGGGGGGCAGGCACTTGGGGCATATACCTGGCACTGTGGGGGCAGATCTGGCACTGGGGGCATATACCTGGCACTGTGGGGGGGAAGATCTGGCACTGGGGGCATATACCTGGCACTGTGGGGGGCAGATCTGGCACTGGGGGGCATATACCTGGCACTGTGGGGGGGAAGATCTGGCACTGGGGGCATATACCTGGCACTGTGGGGGGCAGATCTGGCACTGGGGGCATATACCTGGCACTGTGGGGGGCAGATCTGGCACTGGGGGCATATACCTGGCACTGTGGGGGGCAGATCTGGCACTGGGGGCATATACCTGGCACTGTGGGGGGGGGAGATCTGGCACTGGGGGCATATACCTGGCACTGTGGGGGGCAGATCTGGCACTGGGGGGCATATACCTGGCACTGTGGGGGGGAAGATCTGGCACTGGGGGCATATACCTGGCACTGTGGGGGGCAGATCTGGCACTGGGGGCATATACCTGGCACTGTGGGGGGGAAGATCTGGCACTGGGGGCATATACCTGGCACTGTGGGGGGCAGATCTGGCACTGGGGGGCATATACCTGGCACTGTGGGGGGCAGATCTGGCACTGGGGGCATATACCTGGCACTGTGGGGGGGAAGATCTGGCACTGGGGGCATATACCTGGCACTGTGGGGGGCAGATCTGGCACTGGGGGGCATATACCTGGCACTGTGGGGGGGAAGATCTGGCACTGGGGGCATATACCTGGCACTGTGGGGGGCAGATCTGGCACTGGGGGCATATACCTGGCACTGTGGGGGGCAGATCTGGCACTGGGGGCATATACCTGGCACTGTGGGGGAATATATGGCACTGGGGGCATATACCTGGCACTGTGGGGGAATATTTGGCACTGGGGGGAGCAGGCACTGAGGGGGCATATGTGGCACTGGGGGGGGGTATATGTGGCACTGGGGGCATGTACCTGGCACTGTGGGGGAATATCTGGCACTAGGGGCATATACCTGGCACTGTAGGGGAATATCTGGCACTGGGGGCATATGTGGCACTGGGAGCATGGCCCTAGCAACAGGCACTACCCCCTAGCAACGAGCATGACACCCAGTGCATGAAATCCCTGGCAACGAGCATGACACCCTGAGCATGAAAACCTCTGGCACCGTGCATGGAACCAAGAGCATGAAACCCCTGGCAACGAGCAGGTAATTTAAAAGTAATTAGAAGCCTTACTGTAGAACTTAATGTGTAATGGGCATTACGGTGTGTGGCATAATGTATCACGGACATTGCGGTGTGTGTCATAATGTATCAGGCATTACGGTGTGTTGTATACTATATCACGGGCATTGTGGTATGTGGTATAATGTCTCAGGATCATTGTGGTGTGTGTCATACTGTGTCACAGACATTGTATGTGCTATAATGTATCAGGGGCATTGCAGTGTGTAGCATAATGTATAACGGGCATTGCGATTCCTGTCATAATGTGTCACAGGCATTACGGTGTGTGGCATAATGTGTCTGGGGCATTACAGTGTGTGCATATTGTGTCATGTGCATTATTGTGTGTGGAATAATGTCTAAGGGCCAGTGGCGTAACTACTGCCCCCGCAGTCCTCGCGGTGGCTTGGGGGCGAGGGGCTGCGGGGGCGCCACTGATTTACAGCAGACTGACATGCGGACGAGCGTCCGCATGTCAGTCTGCAGTCTCCTTCCCTCCGCCGCTTGTTGGAGGGACACGGAGGGCTCACAGCGCGCCTCCCTGTGTCCCTCCTGCTGCATCATCTCCGGCGGCCGCGGGTCTAATAGGGGGAAGTGCCGTCCGTGAGCTCTAATTGGCTCACGAACCGGCACTTCCCCCTATTAGACCCGCGGCCGCCGGAGATGATGCAGCAGGAGGGACACAGGAGAGACGAGCTGTGCCCTCCGTGTCCCTCCAAAAAGCGACGGCGGGGGGGTGTAAATATCTGGCATTGGGGGCATATATGGCACGGGGGGGGGAGGGAGGAATATCTGGCACTGGGGGCATATCTGGCACTGGGGGGGGTATCTGGCACTGGGGCATATATGGCACTGGGGGGGAATATCTGGCACTGGGGGCATATCTGGCACTGGGGGGGGGGGGGGATATCTGGCACTGGGGGCATATATGGCACTGGGGGGAATATCTGGCACTGGGGGCATATATGGCACTGGGGGGGATATCTGGCACTGGGGCATATATGGCACTGGGGGGAATATCTGGCACTGGGGGGGGATATCTGGCACTGGGGCATATATGGCACTGGGGGGGAATATCTGGCACTGGGGGCATATATGGCACTGGGGGGGAATATCTGGCACTGGGGGCATATCTGGCACTGGGGGGGGGATATCTGGCACTGGGGCATATATGGCACTGGGGGGGAATATCTGGCACTGGGGGCATATATGGCACTCGGGGGGGATATCTGGCACTGGGGGCATATATGGCACGGGGGGCATATATGGCACTGGGGGGGAATATCTGGCACTGGGGGCATATATGGCACTGGGGGGGGGATATCTGGCACTGGGGGGAATATCTGGCACTGGGGGGAATATCTGGCACTGGGGGGGATATCTGGCACTGGGGCATATATGGCACTGGGGGGGAATATCTGGCACTGGGGGCATATATGGCACTGGGGGGGGAATATCTGGCACTGGGGACATATATTGCACTGGGGGGATATCTGGCACTGGGGGCATATATGGCACGGGGGGAATATCTGGCACTGGGGGGGAATATCTGGCACTGGGGGCATATATGGCATGGGGGGAATATCTGGCACTGGGGGGGAATATCTGGCACTGGGGGCATATATGGCACTGGGGGCATATTTGGCACTGGGGGGGAATATCTGGCACTGGGGGCATATGTGGCACTGGGGGGGAATATCTGGCACTGGGGGCATATGTGGCACTGGGGGGGTATATGTGTACCTGGCACATGGAGACGACGACTATATTTGGCACTGGGGCATGTAAGTACCTGGCACCGTGGGGGAATATCTGGCACTGGGGACATATGTGGCACTGGGAGCACAGCCCTAGCAACAAGGACTACCTCCTAGCAACGAGCATGACACCCAGTGCATGAAACACCTGGCAACGAGCATGACACCCAGTGCATGAAACACCTGGCAACGAGCATGACACCCAGTGCATGAAACCCCTGGCAACGAGCATGACACCCTGAGCATGAAAACCCCTGGCACCGTGCATGGAACCAAGAGCATGAAACCCCTGGCAACGAGCATGACACCCAGTGCATGAAACCCCAGACAACGAGCAGGTAATTGAAAAGTATTTAGAAGCCTTACTGTAGGACTTAATGTGTAATGAGCATTACGGTGTGTGGCATAATGTATCACGGACATTGCGGTGTGTGTCATAATGTGTCACAGGCATTACGGTGTATGGTATACTATATCGCGGGCATTGTGATATGTGGTATAATGTCTCAGGGTCATTGCAGTGTGTGGCATAATGTATCACGGACATTGCGGTGTGTGTCATAATGTGTCAGGCATTACGGTGTGTGGTATACTATATCACGGGCATTGTGGTATGTGGTATAATGTCTCAGGGTCATTGCAGTGTGGCATAATAGATAACGGGCATTGCGATGTGTGGCATAGGGTATAACGGGCAGGGCATTGCGGTATGTGTCACAGGCATTACGGTGTATGGTATACTATATCACGGGCATTGTGGTATAATGTCTCAAGGTCATTGCAGTGTGTGGCATAATGTGTCACAGGCATTGTATGTGCTATAATGTATCGGGCATTGCAGTGTGTGGCATAATGTATCACGGACATTGCGGTGTGTGTCATAATGTGTCACAGACATTGTATGTGCTATAATGTATCAGGGGCATTGCAGTGTGTAGCATAATGTATAACGGGCATTGCGATTCCTGTCATAATGTGTCACAGGCATTACGGTGTGTGGCATAATGTGTCACAGACATTACGGTGTGTGGCATAATGTGTCGGGGGCATTACAGTGTGTGCATATTGTGTCGTGCATTATTGTGTGCGGCATAATGTCTAAGGGCCATTGCAGTATGTGGCATAATGTATACTGGGCATTACTATAAGGAGAAAAAATGACAAATAATGTAAGGGGCATGAATCAGGATTATTTTTCTTTCCTGTGGTGGCCAACGTATGGGCGTGCAGGTTGCAAAACTGGGGTATAAGGTAGTCTTTTCCTGCAATGCCACGCCCTCCACGCAAAGCCACGCCCATTTCGACAAAGCCACACACCCTTTTTGGCGGCGCGCTTGGGGGAGAAAAATTTCTAGGTACGCCACTGGGCTCAGCTGTCCAATAATGTATCAATGAAACAGCCTGCGTGCCCAGCCAATGACTGAGCGGCAGGCTGCTTCATTCATACTTTATTGGACAGCTGAGCCGTCGCTCAGCTCAGCTGTCCTGTCTGTGCGCCCGCTGCTGCAGTGAGGACGGGATCCGGGGAGCACAGCACCGCAGATCGGATCGGAAGAGAGATCCGATCTGCGGTGTGGCAGGGGGTGTGCTGCTTGGGGAGGCAAATATATATATATATTTATATATATATATATATATATATATGTGTGTATATATATATATGTATATGTGTGTGTGTATATATATATATATATATATATATATATATATTTTCTGCCTTCTCTATTAGGGGCCCCACTCTCTTAAGTGCCCCGGGCCCCCCATGGTCTTAATCCGGCTCTGCATATGGCTGCAGGTGAGACATGAAGGAAAAATTATTGCAACACATCAACGTTTTTGCCTCTACACCCCATTAACTCCCCCAAATGTTCCCTGACTGTCAATCGATTTGCAAATAAATCCACCTTTGAGCAGCATCGCAAGGGTACCTTGGCACGCGGTAGACCGCGAGGTTAAGTGAGGGTCACTCTTGTGGTTGGCCCCACTTAACCTATGCGCTCCATTGTATCTCGAGTGCGCCGCCTGACTGACAGCTCAGACGCGCACAGCCAATCAGGAGAGTGCCATGACGTGGCGCTCCCTGATTGGCTGAAGGGGCCCTCTTTGACAGCAGTCACGGGGGTCCTGCCAGTCGGGGAAAGGGGTCCCATGTGTAAACATGGGACCCCTTTCAGTGCATGGATCGTGTTTTTTGTTTTTTTATCTTGCCAAGTACGTGGATTACAAACAAAGAAGAGGACCGATCTACACTGGATTGTTGTGAGTATAATTTTATTTACAGGTACCCCGTGGATTCTACGTGGAGAAGGGGACCGACTCTTCGTGTCAACATAGGTAAGTTTGTATGTATGTTAGTGTGAATGTATGTAATAAAGTTGTACTGTCACGGTGTGTGTGTGTTGTTTTTATTTGGGTATTTTTGTAGTAGAACTACAGGTACCAGCGGTCCCTTTTCCCCCCGCATGCTGGTACTTGTGGTTCTCCAAGTACCAGCTTGAGGGGAGGTTTGCTAGGACTTGTAGTTCTGCTACAAAGAAACAATATTCTTTTTTTTTGACACATGGCTATCAGCCCCCCATCCACCACCCTTGGATGGGGGGGACAGCCTTGGGCTTCACCCCTGGCCCTGGGTGGCAGGAGGGGGGGAACCCTTAATTTAAGGGGTCCCCACTCCTCCAGAGTACCCCGGCCAGGGGTGACTAGTTGGGGAGGTAATGCCACAGCCGCAGGGACCGGAATAAAAGTGTCCCCCAGCTGTGGCATTATCTCTCTGGCTAATGGAGCCCAGTGCTGGTGTTAAAAATACGGGGGACCCCTGTCATTCCCCCCCCCCCATATTTTTACAACCAGGACCGGCTCAAAGAGCCCGAGGCTGGTTATGCTTAGGAGGAGGGACCCCACGCATTTTTTTCCAGGAATTTTAACACTTTCACACCCCTTCCAACCTAAAAACATGCACTGATCTCTCCATATTATTGTAGTTAGTAAAAAAATATATATATTCTTTTAAAAAATCGATTAAATAATACTTGTGGCTCATAAATAGACAAACCAAGTATATAATCCCTTCTAATATAAATAGATATGTTATTAGCAATAAAAAAAAGCACCCAAAAATTTGTGTTTTTAAATTTTTTTATTAGATCACGACAGGAAAATGAGGCGGAATGAAATTGACGAAATGACTGTCAAAAAGCACTGTTGTCGAATCGACATTCTTCAATTGAATATACTTTTGTCGAAAAGCCGCATTTTAACATTGCAGACATGTCGAATTGAAAAAATTTCGAATTGCCAAAAGTCGAAAATGAAACGGCAGGTTTTTAGTCGAAAAGTACTGTATTGAATTGTCAAATCAAATTCGACAGGTTTTTTGTGTCGAAAATGACCCGTTTTTCGAAATTTTAGGCAATTCGACCACAATTGCATATACCCCTTAGCTGCATAAAGGGTTAGGGCGCCTCACTACTCCAGAGGCAGCGAGCTGAAATGATAATACCACACCCATCAGCAGAAACAGAACGGGTGTGGATGGGGGTGGAAAGAATTGAATACAGCCCAATGTGTTGAGAACATTATGTCAACAGAATGCTGTTTTAATGTTATATAATGTATTTTAACGTCTGTATGTCAGCATTACAACTTTAAACATGATTGTAAAGAATCATGCTTAAAGTTACTATGGCAACATGGTTGATATTTTTAAATAACCTTACAACTGTAACAGTGTACTTCTGTCGACATAATGCTGTCAACATATTGACTAGTTTCCAGAGGCATCACTGGGTGTGGTGACAACTGGTGCACACTCTGCATTACTCCCCATGTGCCGGAGGTGTGGCCATCTGAAAAGGGTGTGGTCAAATTAAAAGGGGCATGACCTCATGGTGATCTCTGTTCTGTCACTCAGGGGGTGTGTCCAGCATCCTCAGAGATGCTGTCTGACCCTGGAGACTGGGCTGTGTGTAGGGTTAGATACAATATCCTGACACTTGGGATGCTGTCTGTCAAAATACTGACAGCAGCATCTGGTGATTAAAATCCAGACACTTACTAATACCCCTTTCACATAGACAATGCCGGATCCCACCCGGGAATGTGTAAACGGTCCCTTCCCTGGTGGGTTCTGGCATTGGACCCTAATTGCAGGCTTCCCGACCTGGCAATTTGCTGAGTCGGTTGCCATAGCGGCAGGGGGCGGAGCCAGCAGTGGGGGCGGAGGCAACGCTGGGAGATGAGCTTATCTCCACGCCGCCTCTCCCTATGTAGTGAACGGGTCCCAGGTCACATCAACCCGGGAACCCTTTCACGCTGTCACTGACCTGGTATTCAACTCGGGTATAACTCTGCTTTATTCCCGGGAATTCGACTATGGCCCTTTCACTCTGCACACCAATGCCGGGTCAAGACCGGGTTATTTGTGCAGTGTGAAAGGGGTATAATTAAGTAAGCAAACTCTGATCACTAACCCCCATAACCTTATCCCACCGTTCCCGCAGCCTGACCCTAACCCTCCCCTCCCACAGCCTAAAGCTAATCCCCCCTACCCGCAGCCTAAATCGCAGCCTAACCCTATCCCTCCCTGGAGGTGACTAACCATAACCCCGTCTTCCTGCAGCGTAACACTAACCCTCCCACCACCGCAGCCTAACCCTAACCCTCCCCCACAGCCTAAATCTAACCCCGTTCCCCCGTCCCCCGCAGCTTACCTCTCCAGAGTCTTGGCAGCCCTTAATTCAGTTTACTGGTGTTGGGGATTCCGGCACCGCCATTTTGATCCATGTCGGGATCCTGGCGTTTGCATTCTGAGCAGTGTCGGTATTCAGGAGTGCTGGGATTCCGAACTCCGAGAGCTTGACTACATCCCTTGTGTAGTGCTGGCTCTTCATCTGTGACAGAAGCCCATGCTGCAGGAGACTATCACACTGCAGCACCCAGCTCCTGTCACTGCAGAAGAGTTGGCACTTTGGTTGCCACACCTTCTGAGAGTGAAACCCAGGTGCGGGCTGCACCCTCCGCTCCCGGCTTGTGACGCCACTGCTGTCAAGATTTGCTGCAAAATGCATGTGTCTAACTAGCATCTGTGGCTGCTTCGCTAAATAAACTACATACACTAGATTAGCTGAAGGCTGCATAAGCCTGAGGCCATATAAGAGCCCAATTTTTTGTGATTGGTTGTTTATGACTAAGCAGTTGCTAGGTAGATTAGTGTTTTCTCTGGTATTTTTTCTATAGGATTATAGGGCTGTCCGTCAAGGGTTTAGGGGTTGGTCCCGGAATTATATATAAGCCATAGTCATGTGCCTCAGACTTCCTCTTGCCATTTTGGAATGGCCCAGGAAGGCTGAGTACTGATTTGCATATATATATTTTTTTAATTCATTTCTTTTGGTTGTCTCCTCCCCCCCCCCCTCCTTTCCCCCTACGTGCTTTTATTTATTTCAATTTGGTCTTGCGGTCCCTGTTCTTCTTGCTTTCTGCCCGCATCCCTGCTGGTCCCCCCCCCCCCCCCCCCTTCGTTTAGCTGCAGCCGCTGTCATTCCCGAAGTGTGGCCTCCCCTGTCTCCGTCCCGGATGGATGATGCCCGGTGGGGCCGTGCCGCTGCGGCCCCCGCTTCTCCCCCTGCCGCTCGTCTGGGGGGTAGTGCGGTGCCCCTACCGTAGCGGGCGCTGGTGCTGTGCAGCTGCGGCTGCAGCGACTGTTGGGGGGCGAGCGGCTCCCTCCTCCGGCCCGGCTTCAACTGTGCGTCCCCTTCCCCTCCCCCCCCCCGCAGCGGCCCGGGGCTGGCTGCGGGGGGGGGGGGGGGGCGGCGTCTCCTCTGGCCGGGATGGATATGAGGCAGCAGCCATTTCAGCGTGCCCATGGCTCCTGCTGCCATGTAGTATGTTACCATTATGTATTTCTATGTTTATGACTGTTATGTGTGTTGCTATATTGTATTACCGTGTGGCATGTGGCTACATGGTGGTAAAGTGCTGCATGGTGGTGTAGCATGTTGCGTTATAGATATAACTGTATTATTTTTATATAATTACCACTATAATTACCCAAGTAATGCTAAATGGGTGGCCCCCTTTAACAGGGGTTGCCTACCGCGGTGCTCACGGCGGTGGTCTCTCCTGCGCAAACCCCCCCCACTTCTAGCATGGGTGGTGGCGGCGCAGTCGCCTGTGGTGGCATCGTTCCACCTGCCTGGCCCTCTTTCTTGTTTTCCAAGTCGGCTGGGTTTGCCGGGGGTAGGTCCCCGCGGTTTTTGCCCGGAGCTTAGCCCTGGCCCGAGACGCAACCGGTATCCACATCTTCCATGGCGCGCCACCCGGGTCTGCTGGCTCCTACTCCCTGCACTTTTCACTCTATTGCTCAGTTTTGGCCCCTGCGGTTCAGCCCCCGGGGTCAGTCACCTGCCCTCGGGGCGCCCCCCTCCCGCCTGTGCCTCCTGTTTCGTCGTTGCAGCGCGGGCGCTTTCTGCGCTTGTTGTCCCCTCTGTTTTGTCTGCGCAGGTGTCTGCGGGTCTGGGGGAATCAGGGCGCCAGCACGGAGGAACCGGAGGCCGAGGAGGGATGCAGCGCCAGCGGAAGATGCACCGCAGAGATCGGTGGCGGTGGCGGCAGCTGATGGTGTTCCAGTTCCTTCAGGCACCGGTGAGCATGCTGTTGTTTCTCCTTTTTGTTACAGTACTTTTAAGCGTTAGTTGGCTAGGCTCATTGTGCGGCGCGTGGTGTTAGGCGTCTCAGATAGGCAGGGCGCTGGCGGCTGCTGTTCCCTCCGCCCCCTGCGGTTCTTGTAGAAGGCAGGCGGGGGGGGGGGCATTGGGGAAAGGCTTTCCGTACTTTCATCTGTGGTTACGGTTTTGGATGTTACGGATTGTGGCACCGGGTTGCGACCTGCCGCGTATCCCCACATGGTGCAGTTTTGTGTCAGCGCACGCAATTTAAATCCTAGGTTTCCGCTTGGGGAGATTACGACGTGAAGTCCATAGTGATCGGGGTGAGAACGTCGTTTTTTCCTTGGGTTTGTGGTTGGGGGTCACCCGGCAGGCCGGACCGCGCAGTTAGGTCACGGGTAGCGGGCCCCTCGCAGTTGGTGCTTCTGTTTTGCGCTCCTTGGTAGGGGGAGGGTTTCGCTTGTGGCAGGGGCTAGTACACCACAGGCGTCCACTCCCGTTTTTCGTCACTCATGCAAATTTGTGAGGCCTGTCCCCGTCCAGTGACGGTGCCCCAGCCACGAGCGGGTAACCTGCCCGTGGTGGCGCGCCGGCGTTTTTATGTCCGCTCACGCTGTCCCGCATCAGGTCCGGTGGAAGGTGGACGCAGAACCGGCTTGGGGAGCGTGTGGGCTCTATGCCGTTTTTTCCTCTCTTCACGACTTGTGCATCTTCCCTGTGGGGTTGGTGCATAGGGCTAGTTCCGCCTTATCCTACATTTGTCTTATCCTCATGGGGTTTCTTTTCATGCTCCGTTTCCGAGGCCGTGCGCAGGGTGAGTACTAGTCTTTTAGGGACTCTGCGTTTTGTTTCGTGGATATGGCCCGGGTACCTCCTTTTTGGCTAACTTGTACGTTGGGTCGTGTTTTTCGCCTCTTCCCCTGCACCCCTATCCCCTGCAATTTTTCGGGCCTCGATTAGGTGCCAGTTTTCTGCGGACAGGTGCGTGTTCCTGGGGTTTCTGTCTCATGTGCCTCTTTGAGAAATGCGGCACTTTCTTGCGTTGGTGCATATTGTCCGTCTCCGCCCCCCCCCCCGGGGTTGCTCGCTACCGGGACTATTTTCTCTTCATGGGTCTGGGAGGCATTTCGGTTTGCAGCTATCCTTCTGTAGGTTGCCAGGTCTTGTTCGGAGTCCTGGGTGTTTCCCGTTGCCCCGGTGCGCTGCTAGGGCCCTACCGATTGCCTGAGTTTGCAGGGGTTGGCACTGGGCACAATGGCGGGTTGCTGTTGCCTCCCCGCTGACAAGTTACCGACACGTTTGGTTTTGTTAACCACTGCTTGGGGCAAGTTTGGTTTTAGCGGGTGCAGTCGGCGTTCAGCTCCCCCCCTTTTTGCGAGCAGGTTTATCACCATGGGTGGCATAGTTTGCAGGAAACCTACGGGCCGCTGCGGGGTCGGCCAGGTAGCATCACGCAGTTTTCCCTTCCAACGAGATCAGAGATGTTTTCGTGGATTCGGTCTTCAGTCCTATAGTCTTGTTACGGGGAGGTTTTTCGGGCCTTCTCCTCCTTGTTCCCTCCGGTCCCCCTAGGCTGTGCGACTGTTGCGACATCTGTTTGTCTGCTTGCGGCACAGTTTTACCATTGCGCGCGCGGAGTCGGATTGGGTTTGTGGAGGGTTTGTCTCATTTCAGTTGATAAGTGCCGTGAGTGTGTTCCGGGGGTGGCGACATAGGTTTTCTCATGCCCATCTTCTGTCGGGCGTATTGTACGGGTGGCTACTCGGACCAGGCATGCGTTGGCTCCTTCCTCGTTTGGGGCGTCTGCTGCGTCCTGGTGTTTTTTCAGTAGGTTGGATACAGGGGGTGTGTCCCTGGTAGACGGTTTGATGGTTTTCGTGTCGAGCGTTATCTGGGAGGTAGGTCCAAGGCAGCCATGTATCCTGCCCTTGCAGGCATTTCCTTCCGTTCTAGGCTGCGCGGTCTCGTGGACCCCACCTGGTCTTTCGCCCCTTTCGTGGGCGCTTAAGGGTTGGGGGTTAGGGTGCGCCCTGCACCTGCGGTTACCCGTAGGCCTGCTACGTGGCAATTTTTGGCGGAGTTGCTGGATGTGCTGCCTACTGTCGCCGAGGCGGTGTTAAAGGTGGCCCCCCTGTTTTAGATTAGCCCTTGCTTGGCTTTCTTCTGGGTTTGGTGGGTAAGCGAGTAGTGGCGAGCAGCAGGCATGTCGGGATTCCAGGGCCTTTTCTGTAACGCGTGTTGCAGGATGGTCGGTGGCTCTGCAGGAGTGTGATCCAAATCGGATCAAGCAGCTGGGGGTCGCTGGGTGTCCTTGGAGGCCCAGGAGGAGGTGGGTGTCTGGCCGCTGCGCCTGGCGCATGAGTATAGATGGGCCTCTGGGGGGGTGGGCGACCAGTTGCTGATACAGGCGCTCGCTGGTCCTCTCTCTAATTTACAGTTTGCGGCTGTGTTTGGGGTCGGTACCCATTCCTTGCGGAATGGGGCGGCTGACCATGCGGCAGCCACAGGGTCCGCCACGGCAGCTGTTCAGGAGCTGGGTCGTTGGGGGTGTACTTTTAGGCCCTATGCCTTGCGGTTTGGGGTGGCTACCATGCAGCAGCCACAGGGTCCTCCACGGCTGCTGTTCAGGAGCTGGGCCATTGGCGATATACTTCTTAGGTCCTATTCCTTGCGGATTGGGGAGGCTGCCATGCGGCAGCCACGGGGCCCTCCACAGCAGCTATTCCGGAGCCGTGCCGTTGGAGATTTACTTCTTAGGTCCTATTCCTTGCGGATTGGGGTGGCTGCCCATGCGGCAGCCACAGGGTCCGCCACGGCGGCTATTCGGGAGCGGGCCGTTGGAGGTATACTTCTTAGGTCCTGTTCCTTGCGGATTGGGGAGGCTGCCCTGCGGCGGCCAGCGTGTCCTTCACGGCAGCTGTTCAGGAGCTGGGGCGTTGGAGGTATACTTCTTAGGTCCTATTCCTTGCGGATGGGGGTGGCTACCATGCGGCAGCCACAGGGTCCTCCACGGCGGCTATTCAGGTGGTGGTCCGGTGGAGGTATACTTTTTAGGTCCTATTCCTTGCAGATGGGGGTGGCTGCCGTGCGGCAGCCACAGGGTCCTCCACGGCAGCTATTCAGGAGGTGGTCCGCGGAGGTATGCTTGTTATAAGTCCTTCTGCATGTGGTAATGTTTAGTTGCGCCTGTTGCGCTAACCCAAAAACTTGTTTACCCGTCGGTTTTTGAACGGGTAGCGTTCAGGAATCGAGGGTGTGAAGTGAATTTTTACATTTTCCTTCGAGAGGGCCTAATTACAATTGGCTCATCATCGGTCCACGGGAGGTTTTTTGAGTTTTCTCCTTCACTTGGGTTAATTCTGTTCTCTGTCACTTGGTTTCTTATATGATGTATGTCAGTGTGATGATGTTAGGGTGTTTTACTTTTGCAGCCGTTGATGGTTTAACAGGAGTGGCTGGTTGGCCACTCTTACAATTTTTGGGTGGCGGGGCATTCCTTGGCGCGTAGGACAGCTGATGTTTTGGTCAGGGTGGTTTGTTGGTTGGGAGTCCGGGGTATTTGTACAGCTCCTTTGCCACCGTGAGCATAGTCGGGGTCGTGCTGGCGGTATTGTCCTGCGTTTTGGGCGGCGCTGATAGGGGTCGCATCGACAGCATCTACCTCAATTTGTTTATTAAGGCTGATTTCATGGGCCACGTTGTCACTAGCCGGAGATCCGTTTTTGGGTGGTCAATTAGTCCAGCGTTTTTTCATTGGAGGAGCGGTGCTTTTCTCAGCTATGGAGAAAGCTTGCCAGATGGTAATTCTGCTGTTTCGTTGTTGTTACGGCTTTTAGGTGGAGTAGTGGTCAGGCATCCTCTGCTTGTACTGCGTCAGCGGCAGTTCTACAAGGAGGATGGAGTTCGTCTTCTCCGGCTGGAGCTTTCGGGTTTTCTTAAATGGGGTTTTGGTCCTTTCCGTTAGCGAACTTGTTTTCCTAGTTTTTATTGGTTTGGATGGCGGGGCGGTTTGTTAAACCTTTGTGGCGGGAAGTCGCTACCAACCAGCGGTCAGATGGGCATAAGTGGTCATTGTGGGGCACCCTCTTTAGAAGGACGGCAGGTGTGTCCTTACCTTGCGGTTGGACATTTAGACGTTCCCCTGCGGGAACCGAACATTTGCCAGAGAAAAGCGTGGTGAGTCCTGCATAATGCGGGTTATGCAGGGAGGAGGTGGTGTTGTGGTTTAGTCCCCTCCTCAGTTTTTGTGTTTCAATCTAAATGACTGGAGCTGGTGTCTAGTAGCGACTTTTCCTTTGCCATCCTCCAATATAAACTCAATTCAATTACAATTATAGTTTAAGGAACAGGTCAGCGATCAATAAATATCGTCTGACCTTTAACTACAGCTAACCGTGTCCGTGTCGTTATTTTAGTGTGTCGTTACTTTAGTGGTAAACTAGCTTAAAGAAGTGTTTATGTCAATCGCAATAAAATTATGGGCGCCTTAGATTAGCTGAAGGCTGCATAAGCCTGAGGCCATATAAGAGCCCAATTTTTTGTGATTGGTTGTTTATGACTAAGCAGTTGCTAGGTAGATTAGTGTTTTCTCTGGTATTTTTCCTATAGGATTATAGGGCTGTCCGTCAAGGGTTTAGGGGTTGGTCTCGGAATTATATATAAGCCATAGTCATGTGCCTCAGACTTCCTCTTGCCATTTTGGAATGCCCTCCCGCCCGCCCTGACTATATTTTTTCCTGCATCTTGTCTTTCTTGTTGGGCTCTTGACAGCCAGATTGGCGGGAAGTCGCTACCAACCAGCGGTCAGATGGGCATAAGTGGTCATTGTGGGGCACCCTCTTTAGAAGGACGGCAGGTGTGTCCTTACCTTGCGGTTGGACATTTAGACGTTCCCCTGCGGGAACCGAATGTTTGCCAGAGAAAAGAGTGGTGAGTCCTGCACAATGCGGGTTATGCAGGGAGGAGGTGGTGTTGTGGTTTAGTCCCCTCCTCAGTTTTTGTGTTTCAATCTAAATGACTGGAGCTGGTGTCTGGTAGCGACTTTTCCTTTGCCATCCTCCAATATAAACTCAATTCAATTACAATTATAGTTTAAAGAACAGGTCAGCGATCAATAAATATCGTCTGACCTTTAACTACAGCTAACCGTGTCCGTGTCATTATTTTAGTGTGTCGTTACTTTAGTGGTAAGCTAGCTTAAAGAAGTGTTTATGTCAATCGCAGTAAAATTATGGGCGCCTTATACTGTACATTGATAAAAAATAACTATATACCCATTGACTAGATATACACATTTCTTTATTGTATTTGCTACAAATTTACTTAGTATGCCAGAGACCGTCTGCATAGAAATATTCTGCTTACATGTCCAGAGAGACCTATTTATTGCAAAGAGATCAATGAAGATATCCTAATGAGAATTACCCTGGACCACAAAACATTTGTACACAGGGAAAAGCAGACATCATTTTACAAGGTAAAACCATCCCTCCAAAGAACTGATAATTCACTACAAATGAATAAGACGTTACATGAGCAGTTACATTTTATCCAATTATTTTTACTCGTGTTTAGAGAGTTCTGTGTAATAACAAGACAAGAGCAGCAAGAACAAGGCAAAATGTTCATTTCTTCATTTCATTTTAAACGTAGGCCCTCATTCCGAGTTGTTCGCTCGGTAAATTTCTTCGCATCGCAGCGATTTTCCGCTTAATGCGCATGCGCAATATTTGCACTGCGACTGCGCCAAGTAAATTTGCTATGCAGTTAGGAATATTACTCACGGTTTTTTCATCGTTCTGGTGATCGTAATGTGATTGACAGGAAGTGGGTGTTTCTGGGCGGAAACAGGCCGTTTTAGGGGCGTGTGGGGAAAAACGCTACAGTTTCGGGGAAAAACGCGGGAGTGGCTGGAGAAACGGAGGAGTGTCTGGGCGAACGCTGGGTGTGTTTGTGACGTCAAACCAGGAACGACAAGCACTGAACTGATCGCACTGGCAGAGTAAGTCTCGAGCTACTCAGAAACTGCACAGAGGTGTCTTATCGCAATATTGCGAATCTTTCGTTCGCAATTTTAAGATGCTAAGATTCACTCCCAGTAGGCGGCGGCTTAGCGTGTGCAATGCTGCTAAAAGCAGCTTGCGAGCGAACAACTCGGAATGACCCCCGTAATACATAGGTGATGTGTTCTATCCCTCAGCTTACAGAAGATGTTCTCTATGTGGTCTGATAACATAATAGGTTCCATCTGAGATGTGTGCTTTATGTATATATTATTCATAAAAAATAGTAAAATCCCAGATTAGATACTATTACTGTATGGTGATTTGTATTCCCTGTGTATTCCTAGTGAATACATTGCTGTACCTTGCTGACCCTGGCAACTAATAATTACAATGTTGTGCTGATTTGTTTCATTATTTATACAATAGCTTGCACTGTATTTATAATGTTTTGCCAGGAGGAGTTACATAAAAAGTTTCCTCTTGTGTTCTGTGTATCACATACAGTTTCTCTAGTTCCAGAAAAATGGAATAACACACGTTATCACATTTCATCTATTATTATATAAACACATTTTTGTTGGGCAGATCTTTTAATTTAGTTTCTCACTATTTAGAAAAAAGTGCAGAGAAATCACTGATGCTGCCGTCCTCATAGGTTCCAATAGGGGCTGCACACAGTCACAGACTGAATTTAAAAAAAATGAGAAGTGAAACGTCTCTCAAACACATACTGTAATACCATCTCTAGATGGCGTTATGTGAGCCCTAAGGGGAGATAAGCAGGAAATTACCATTGTCTTCTCGCTCTCTCCCATCCTGCATTGCCCCTCTCAGCCATTTTGGCAGTGTGGAGAATCAAGAGGCATGAGACCGTAAAGTAAGGGATCTGGACTATTGGTCAACATATATTAGGTCGACAGTCATTAGGTTGACCCCATATGGTCGGCAGGTACTAAGGGGGTAATTGATACTGGATTGCTGCAGTGGCAGCGATCGCAGTCTGAATTCCTCTATGGAGTGCGCACGCACAGGCATGTCCGGACCGTTGTTGGGTGGGGCAGGCTGCGGTGGCTGCATGACAATACACGCAGCTGCTACGACCCTGGACGCAGTGGGTAGCCCCCTGCCAGCACACAGGAGCTGCACAGGCAGAGAGCTACTCACCGGGTGCAAAAGCGTTGCCGCCGTGCAATGCTTTTGCACCCTTGCAGTGGTGGGGCCTGACATGCGGGGTGGACTAGCCCTGTGCTAGGCGTCTCCCGCATGTCTGAGAAAATTATAAATTTAGCACATCTACGATCAGCTCTGTATTACCCACTAAGCTGATGTGGACAAAAGGTATAAAAGGTCAACACTGGAAAAGGTTGACAGGTTCAACAGGCCGACACGTTCATATGGTCGACATGATAATGGTTGACACACATATCATGAACACTTTTTTTCCCCAAATCTTTTTATTAAGAGTTTTTTTATATCATAGAAAAATGAAACATATCAGCAAGTATATAAGAACCTAAAGAACAAAAGACATATTAGGGATGGCCCAGCTTATACCACAAAGAAATGCATGTATCAATGTAAGGAGCTACCATGGTATATAAAGGTGGGTAGTATAATCGGACTAGACCATGGTATGGCACCAACATAGTGCCCAAAGGGCTTGCAGTATATAGAAGTGTCAGAGCATCCATTTGTTGGGATAAAGGAGGAGTTTATGTGAGTAACCTAGCATTCAGATCAGAATGGGCGCTCCCTAAAATTACATATGTCCAAGAAAGAGAGTAGTGAACGTATACATACTTGCCATAGCTCAGTAACAATCAACAATAAGCCTGAAAAAAGAGGATGGGTAAGGGGGTGGGGGGGTGGGGGGAGACACTAGGAAAACAGGAGGGAGGGAGGGGCATAGAAAAAAAATAAAATACAATCAGATTCCAGTTAGCACAGTGGGTGATAGACTACAGAACTATCAATCAGCGAAGCATGTAGTGAGTACATTCGATTATGTAACACCCGAGAGACTCTCAATATGCCTAACTATAGTATCAGAGCCTGCCTCCGACTGTAGGGAGGTCAAGTGATTTCTCTCAGCAGAAACCAAGTTGTGGTTTCAAATACGTGCAAAATTTGGGTTTGCATTGGAGGGCATAAAGAGTCAATATATATTCTCCATCATTTCTAAAATCGAGTAACTCCCTTTTCAACATCTGGGAAAGAAGCTCGTCTGTCAAAATAAAGGAATTTTTACCACTTAACTGATGATTTTTCCCTTCAAAACTGTTAATAACATTGTTTTTTTTTAGAAATTCTTTTATATAATAAAGTTTAAAAAGTATTTTTTAAAATATTTAAACATTATATTATGCTGATAAAGCTGATTATCTTTACAGGAATGAAAGCTATACCTTAAACACACCTTAAATACTCTTTAAACCTTTACAGTAATGCAATGCAATGATATTACACTTTAAACCTTATGCAGCAATGCAGTGTGATGCTATTACACTTTAAACCTTATGCAGCAATGCAGTGAGATGCTATTACACTTTAAACCTAATGCAGCAATGCAGTGTGATGCTATTACACTTTAAACCTTAAGCAGCAATGCAGTGTGATGCTATTACACTTTAAACCTTAGCAGGGCAATGAGGACACAACACCAATTGTGATTTTACCGCTGGGTTCCGACACCGCAGTGAATTATTTCTGAAAGGGGGTTTACAATAAAATTATACACTACAATACAAAACAATATAACAGAATAATGGCTACAGTCAATGTACATACGTGAGTGGATTCGCTTGCGCTACCCGGTCTGGTCCTCCGCCATCTGATAGATAGCGTTGTGAGCCTTCTGTCTGACTAAGCCTGCTGCAGGCTCTCTTTATTTACTTCATCCAAAACATAACACAATGGATACTGTAATCTCTGTCCATTGGACACAGGGATGGTCATTTACAGTACAGGAGAGGTCATAGGTCTGTTTGAATAGGTGGGCGATGTCTATTTTCACTACTCTTGTGGGTGGTCTCCTCTGGATCCCGCCGCATACATAATGTACAGTAAATACAGTTTATATCTATATTCTGCTCCTGCACATAACTATCCACAGGAACATGCGATCTTCCGCAGACCAACACCGGAATGTTTCCCTTAAAATACCCTACAGCTGGATACCAAATATCACCTTATAACCTTAGTCTGTCACCTCTTATCCTGTAAAGGTGAATCCCTTTGTTCTGCAACCATTTAAACAGCTATAACTTTCTGATGTGGTGCCAGGAGACTATGTGTACATTGTGCACTATTTGGATTAAATATGTAATGTGTTCTAATGGCTCTCCATACGTACACAAACTCTGCCGTAAATACCCATACCATGCGCAGGACCGCGGGAGCGACCATATGCAAAGTGCGTACATGTGCACGCACTGCAGAACAAGTGCACACGCAGTGGGAATGTATGTGCAGTTTATACGTGCTGTGTGTTCTGCAGTATTTTTCTACTTTGACAGTCCACCCTTTGGCAGTCACCAATAACTGCCACTATCTAATCACTAAACATAAAAATATCAATATAATATCTACAGACGATTGGATGGTCGGAGGAGAGTTGTAGGTGGGAAATGTAGGACCTAGTGGGATAGTAAAAAGCATGTATGTATGAATCCATGTCTGAGGGGCATGTTTTAGATAAGCTTCGAGGTATTGCGAAGTATACATTAAATCCTTCTTATCCCGTATTAAGGGTCTGTAAGTGGGCCGACAAACACTACCGAGCTCTTTTCGGCTTCTTGTTCCAACAAATGGGGTGCACATTTAGTTGATGATACATGGAGGGGGAACATATGTGAGTGCTAGTATATGTGGATATCACCTGTCGACTATGTGTGTCATTAACTGAAGGTTGTAGAGATGAAGATAAGACACATATCTAAAATACATTCACATAACATTTACATAAACATTCTTGGGTAGGGCTGATGTCTTTTCCGGATGGGTGTATCTGGGCAGAGGGGGAGACAAAGGAAAAACGGGTGAAAGAAACAGGCCATGGAATTCATTTGCAATCCTTATCATAACACTGTCTCTATGGATGGGTCGTAAATTAAATCTGCTGCTATAACAATGCCCTCGCTCCTTAAACTCATCAAATTTGTGCCGTGCTTGCGCCGCGTCAGAATTCGAACACACCTAAATATCAAACCAATAATTATGACGACTCCCAGGATACAAAGGAGAAACTTTCCTACACTCATAATAACATTTTGAGCCCACTCTCCTAATCCTGAGAACCAATTTCGTGGGTCCAACCATGAGACCCAGCCGGTCAGCTCATTACCCAGAGCGGTCAGGGTAAGGTTGTGTCTCCTCCGGAACTCCCACTTCAACTGCAATATATCATCCATCTTTTGATCGATAATCTCTGTGGGGTCGTCAGTGCTGTTTGTAATATACGTACAGCACTTCACACCATACTGAGTTGCCAAAGTGACACAGTACCCACCCATCACGGCTGTGATATAATTAAGGACCATCCTGTGCTGGATCAGTTCCGTCTTGTAAGCATGTAACTCCCTTCCCATATACCTGAAGGTGTCGTCATACATATCAGTGATATTATCTATCAAGTTTGCTAGCGCATGGATATACCTATAATTTATAATTCCTCTGGCAGTACGGGTAATGTCTAATGCGAGAAGGAATTGAATCCCGGTGGATTCGTGGATCAAATCAGAGGCTACGTGCTCTGTCCTCTCTATGAGGTGTCTCTTGACGATGTGTTCATAGTGAGTATGAGTATAAGGAGCCTGAGCACTGCGGTGAACATCTTTCATCTTATCATGGGTTATGGTCATGACCTCTGGCAACACTTCTTCCAACATAACACAATCCCTCTGAGTTCGGGGCAAGCCACTTATACGCCTTCCTCCCACATATGAAATAGGCATCATCGGGGAGAACATAGGGGACAGAATATGACATTACCATATTACCAATTTTCCAAGTGAAAAACCCCATCCCTAGTTCTCCCATGTGCTCAGTACAAGTATCAGGCTGGATGATATGAGCACAGTACCCTGGTGATACTTCTCCAAACCACATGATCTTGCTTCCTCGAGTATACCTATACCGAAAAAACCTTCCACTGTTGGCTATTTGGCGTACAAGTTCAGAGTCTATGGGTATCCTATCAGCTCTGTGCGAAAAGGCCATTGTCTGGTTATTCCACGTCACCTCCCAATTTCCCGGTTTTCGGTAATTGGAAATATTGAAACATAATAAGGATCTATCTACATGATACTGGTGGAGCTTCAAGCTAGGGGGCCTAGAAATATTGAATTTCTTGTCCACCGGTCTACCACCCCGTAATTCGAGTACCTCATCTATTGCTAAAGGGTACGGTACTAATACTGACTTGCTCTGACCTTGAGGTACTTGTGAGCACACCCAGCATTCTGTCTGGTTTAAGACCTTACCCACTAGTGAGTGGTAATCACTCAATGGATGACGGTCCATGTTGATATTAAGGCTGGACTGACATCTCTGGATGCACCCATCCTCGACTATGTTCTCACAATTCCTACAAATGCAATTTTCTTCAGCCAATAATCCTTCACAGTGCCTCTGAGCTCCCTGACTACCAGATCGCTTTCTGATACTCGTCTTTGCTCGAGTGATGTGTTGCTCTTGAGATTCTACAAATCCATCCCCGCCATCAGAACCCATTCCAGATCCTTTCTCGACCTCTCTGGGACCCTCACCGAAACAGACTGTCCTGGTCAACATCAAGATTAACAGGAAAACCTGGAACACAGTCTCTTGGGGTAAGTCCATCTTGTTAAGGGAAGAGAAGGGAAACAAGAAGGGGGAGAAAGAGAAGGAGGGTAGTGGGAGATGGAGAAAAAATAAATAAAATAAACTGGTGCGACAACCGCCTCTGGTCTTGTTGTTCTCCGCGCTCAGGTGCCGTCTCAACAGTCCTGCCTCTCAACCTTCCCGGAACAGACACTCCAGTGATACGATGTTCTCTACACTCTGCTCTTTGTCACGGGTTCTCTCCGGGTCAGCGACCTTTCTGTAGGGAACATAAATCTTGCATTTCAATGTGTTTAACTGTTGTGTATTATCAGTTTTGTGAAGTAAACCATCTGTGGAAAGTGAAAAGAGAGGGGAAATAATAAAAAGAAAATTTGTCAGATTTGCATTCACCATCAGGCTGTCACACCATCATGTATATCGGTATCTATGCACAGTCTCCCTTCACCAGTATTCCCATTCTCCACCCTTTGTGCATGACCAGGCACACTGATACTGGTGTCCCTATGCTGGTAAGATATACTGGGTTTGGGCAGAACTCTGAAAAGACCGAGTAAGCATGTGACGTTTGAACTGTAATCCTGTCGGTGAACGCAAGAGATGAAGAGGAAACTTTGGAGACAAATCACAGAGTTTAGTAATAGATAAGTTTGTAGAGGCAAAGAAGGTTTTACAAAGTTTGACATCTGGATTGGGCACTACGGGGAATGATTCCCTAATCGGTCTGTTCCCCTAAAAAAAATTCTATGTGTGTTATATCTCTACTGGGACTATCCCAGCCATCAATCCAGTGTCTTGTCCATTCTAAGTTCATAGGGAACCCGGTATCTTTGAGATAATTTCCTCTACCTGTGATGGACATGCATCTAAAACAGTGAAATGCAACATTAGTCTTCGTGGGTATCTAACATATTTTGTGCTTCCAGGGTGGGAGCACTCTATATGTATACCATCTCTAACAAAACTCCTTTTAAGTTACTTAGAGGTCACTTCTGCTAGAGAGAGAAGCAGAAGTTTAGAGGCCTCCTCCTAACCCCAGTAAGTTATGTCAAAAGGGTAAAGTTGCATCTATTCTGTTCTTCCCATTAACCTAATCTGTGTTTTATATATGGCTCGTGATTCCTTAATATATGTCCCATGATCCCGTCTATGTGTTTAATAACGTGGCTTGTTTACTCTGTCTAGGGGTCTATATTGGCTATGTGCTGTACTACTCTTACAATCTCTAGCAAAATGTCCTTTATTTTTACAAATGTAACATATTCTCGGTCTTTTGTTAATACTAGGGTTTTGGGGTTTGGGCTGATGAGACTTTAGTGTAAGAGCCTGCATACTTTCAATCCTCAGCCTCTCCTCTTGCAGTTTCCTACGCCTAGCAATATTCCTATGGTGTTCAATTGCGCACTCTCTAAGGCAAGCTACTGTGACCCCTCTCCAACCAGGCAAAGAGGTTTGTACTCTGTCCCTCACTGTCTTATCGAGTCCGTCCATCATCACAGAGACAGCCACCTCTCTGTAATTTTCATCGTTCCCTGCATCCGATACCCCTATGTATCTATCCATTATTTGCAGGGCCCGATGGAAATATTCAGATGCCATTTCATTTTCCCTCTGCTTTATGGAGAAAATTCTTCTCCACTTAACAGTTGTGGGGAAATACAACTCTAGTTGCCTGTTAATTTGCTCTAAGTTCTCCTGATTGAGTTTGTCAGTCATACGACTATCCGACTCTAATCTACAATCAGTGATGAATTTTTGGGTGTCAATATTAGGGGGTAGGCATGCTTTCAAAAATGTCCGCCAATGTTGGTTTGTCGGTTCATACGCATTACCCAGATCTCTGATAAACTTTTGACATCTGGCTACATGCTTCCGAGGGTTGGGGAATTCTGAAATGATTGATCGCAGCTCATCTCTGGGCCACGAGCAAAATATTGCATTATTCCTGGTGAGGACTACTTCCTGACTATCGGTTCCCCCATTGGGAGTTACTATTTCCAAGACAGGGTGTAATCCTACCGTTCCATTCCTAATCTGTTTACTGTGTGGTGTTGTTGTTTCTGTGCAATGAACTGTCTCATACTTACCGGTAGCTGTGACCTCACCAGTTCTTTCATTGGGGAATACTGTTACTGCTCTACCTGGTTGAACAGGTCCCACTTGAGTGTCCTGCAAAATGACTGCTTGGAGGAGAGCTGGAATTTGGCTGGATCCTTCATCTTCTTGTGACCTATAACCTTGAAAAGACTTCAAAACAGGATACATCTTGCAAAAATTAGGGTTAATACATTGTTTTTGCATACTACTATCATTTACGGATATACCATTGACTGTAGCCATCTCTTCCCCTTCGACCTGTGTCGACACTGGTGTGCTTGTGTTCTCATTCCCGCTAGGTCTTGAACCTGTTTTGCGAATTTGTTCTCTTTGCATATCCCCCTCCTGTTGCCATAATTTTAAACAATCATTATGTCTAATCCTTTGTTTTCTGGATTTAAGAAGACATATTCTACTGCTTACATTCTGCAGTACCTCTGGTTCAAAGCTGCCCACCCTAGGGAATGGTTCCCTATCATTGTTAGTCATACATATCCACTCATTGCATAAACCTTCTGTGTGTGAACCATATTTTTCACACATGATTAACCTTGCGGAGCCTTTTGGCCACGATTCTGCCTGAACCCTGTCTAAACGTCTCTTACTTGAGCAACTAGCTCCCATATTTGTGGGTCTCTTCTAATACCTTTTAAAAAATTCCCACAAACACCAAAATACTCAATATAAGTAGACGGTGGAGGTATACCTGAGCGCCTTCCACTCGCTCGCGCCCACGCTGGCCAGTACTACCATACACTGTTGATAGCGAAGGCAATGTACCCAGTTTAGGGCTCCTATCAGACCTTACATCGTAATTTCTTTCGGTGGAAGTTCTGTTTGGAATATTTTCCTGAGAGAGCAGTGAAAATTTCCTTTTCGGTTTCTTTCACTGGAATTGTTTGTAGGGTGAAAAACAGAGAAATTAGATAACTAGTTTTCACCCTTTCCAGTGAAGCCCACCAGGGAGATTTCCCGAAGTTATCAAAGAAAAACCCCTTTGTCTATACAATCACGTCTGCGTGTGCTCTTCCACAGATGATACAATAATATCACGTTGCTCTGTGCAGAACAAACGGACGTGTGATGCAATAGCACAGCCTATAGATACTAGTTATCTATATGCCCTACGATTGTTGTAGACCACTTAGTACCACTTAGTAGACCACCTCAGAGTTGTATGGGATACCATTCAGTCCACTAAGACCACTTTAGTCCACTCTTAATAACACAGGGTTGCGAACCCTACGCCACCGGATCTCTACTAACCCAGTGTGCACACTTAGACCACTTTAGTCCCCCTTGTTCTCTTAGTTCTTGGGTTCAGTATCCACTCATTCCTGCACTCGCTCACTCAAATGTACTTTATTTTTCTGTACAGAAAATTATCATTCAGACAAGCAGCTTTACTCCCAGAGGCAATACAGTAAATAAGGGTTTTATACTAAACTTTGGAAGCTGGGCAATCTTGTGTTATTGTAGCGTGGCTACTGTCTCACCTTTAAACTAAACAAACTATTGTGTAATTTGTACTTAGCGACCGTATTCTTACGCAATTTGCATAAACACGCGACCGTGCTTACGCCGCGTGTGCAGTTCCGTACCTTGTCCGAGACACGTGTACATAAACCGTACGTCCGCAATAGTACAAATCCCACACTTCTATAAATGTAAGCGATATTACCTATAATCGCTCACTTAACACAACACAGTGTCTTTCTGTATAAACCTTTTTAACTGGCCAGACTGTGTTTGTGTTTTACGTTTACTTCTTTAAAATACTGTTATTTCAAATTTACCTATATATTTACCTATATAGCAACAAATGTATCCTATTTCACACAGATCTATAATGACTCTAGCAATAATCAATACTTTAAATGATATGATTCAGATTGGATAGCTATCTTGCAGAACATACACTGATATAAATATACACATAATTATAATAATTATATATATACCATTCACTGGTCTCCTGAGACTCTTTTAACCATTCAGTGCTTCTAATTTGCATATGAATGCTATGTGCTTTTGGCTGTCTGTAAAAGTGTTTTGTTTTTTTTCCACTGCTAAGAAAAAGCAGTTACACAGGTTAATTTGCATTTCAATGGCTATCTTATAGCAAGCAGATTCTAACTAAATCCTAGAGGTAAAGGAAAAAAAAAACTTTGTTTATATCTGTGTGTCGTTCTTACATCAAGTATTCATCTTACTATTAACTTTCACTAGGCCCAGCTGAAACTATTTTTAATTGACTATGGCATGGGTTAAATAAATGCATTGGTAACTCATAAATGGTGATTGATGTGACCAGGGAGAGCTGATTATTCTTGAGCAGACTGAAAATCAGCCATTTAGAAAAAATGACCTTCCCAAAATGGCCGCTGCTAATCCCCCTTCCACATCCATGAGGGTTACACAAAATGGTGGACAGGCCATGTGGTTAGTCCAAAATGGAGGACAGACCATGCGGCTTCCTTTGTCACAAAGAAATCACACATCATACAAGCACCTGAAGTTATTTTAGGCCTGAGTTAAAAAAACCCCCACTATATCAAGGTTATGCAACAACTTTTAAATGTACTTTTAAACCTTCTTAAACAGATAAACAATCCAATCTGAATCAAACACAATAAGACTTATTTGAACATTGTTTTGCAACAATAAAAATACATTTTAGCATCTTAAATATTATGAGAAACGCATTGTCCTTTGAATTTCATACCAGCGGCTTACTAATACCACAAAATTACATTAACGTGGATGTTATTTTCATCAGCTTCTCAATGCGTCCATTGGAGCTGGTCAATTACAGCCGCGTTTGTAGTGTACAGTGCATCATTAAGAATGTGATATCCCGTGAGAGCCCCCAATTGATAAAGCTGAATATCTTTACAGGAATGAAAGCTATACCTTAAGCACACCTTAAATACATTTTAAACCTTTACAGTAATGCAATGCAATGATATTACACTTTAAACCTTATGCAGCAATGCAGTGTGATGCTATTACACTTTAAACCTTATGCAGCAATGCAGTGTGATGCTATTACACTTTAAACCTTAGCAGGGCAATGAGGACACCACACCAATTGTGATTTTACCGCTGGGTTCCGACACCACAGTGGATTATTTCTGAAAGGGGGTATCACTGACCTGGTTTGAGGAGGTTGTGGACTCGGGGTTTCCTCCGATGACCGGGAAGTGGAACCGCAACTGGGCCGCAGCAGAGATGGCCGGATGTAAGTCTTCCTCATGCAGGATCAGATCGGCGGACAGGAGGCACGTGCGGACGCTGAAGGTCTCCTGAAAGAGAGAACTTGACAGGTACTGGTGAATCACAGAATATACTAGGTGCTGGAGGCACGGAGGTGCTTGGAGGCATGGAGGTGCTGGAGGCACGGAGGTGCTTGGAGGCACGGAGGTGCTGGAGGCATGGAGGTGCTTGGAGGCACGGAGGTGCTGGAGGCATGGAGGTGCTTGGAGGCACGGAGGTGCTGGAGGCACGGAGGTGCTGGAGGCACGGAGGTGCTTGGAGGCACGGAGGTGCTGGAGGCACAGAGATGCTTGGAGGCACGGAGGTGCTGGAGGCACGGAGGTGCTTGGAGGCACGGAGGTACTTGGAGGTACGGAGGTGCTGGAGGCACGGAGGTGCTGGAGGCACAGAGGTGCTTGGCACGGAGCACTGGAGATCACAGGTACAGTAGCACGATGATACTCAGGCGCCGGAGCACTGCCCGGCGTCTGAATTTAAACTTCCCGCCATGACCTGATTGGAGGACGGGCCGATGACGTCACCCGCAGCTCCCGAGGACGTCGGACGTGGACGCCGGCTAGACGGAGCGCCGGACGCCGGGACCCGCCAGCGATAACGGCCGCACGGAGACCCAGCGCGCCCGGAGAGGTAAGTGAGTAGACCACGGCGCCGTGACAGTACCCCCTCCTCTAGGAGTGGCCCCTGGACACTTTCCCGGCTTCGTAGGATGTCTAGCATGGAAGATCCGGACTAGTCGAGGAGCCGAGACCTCAGAAGCCTTTATCCAACTTCTCTCCTCAGGACCATATCCTTTCCATTCCACCAGATATTGCAGATTCATGTGAAGGTAACGCGAGTCTAGAATATTTCTGATCTCGAAGTCTGTTCCTGTTTCAGTCTCCACTGAGATGGGGCTAGAGGTCTTTGAATGGAAACGACTAAGGACGAGAGGACGAAGAAGAGAAACATGGAAGGCGTTAGGTATACGTAGGTGCGAAGGTAAACCCAGCTTGCAGACCACAGGATTCAGGACTTGTAGCACAGGGTAAGGACCGATGAATCTTGGAGCAAACTTCATGGTGGGCACCTTCAACCGGAGATTACGTGTGGACAGCCATACCCTGTCGCCAACCTTGTATTGTGTAGCGGCTCGCCGTTTCCTATCCGCAAAGAACTTGTACCGGACTGAAACCTTCTTAAGATTAGCATGAACCTTACTCCAAATTTGTCTGTAGTAGAGTGGACGTTACGGCTGGAACCTCTTCCATCGGAAGGCTTGGTAATTCTGGAACACGTGGATGGAACCCATAGTTGATGAAAAATGGAGATTCACCAGTGGAAGAATGAAACGAATGATTATGGGCAAACTCCGCCCAAGGTAACAACTCCACCCAGTTGTCCTGTGAAGGGGAGAGATAAAGACGGAGGAAAGTCTCTAGATCTTGATTGACTCGTTCCGTTTGTCCATTCGTTTGGGGATGATAAGCGGACGAAAACTTAAGTTTAATCTGTAGAGTCGAACAGAGGGCTTTCCAAAACCTTGCGGTGAACTGTACCCCACGATCAGAGACTATTTCCTGTGGCAACCCATGCAACCGAAAATGTTCTTGGATGAACAGTAGAGCTAGTTTCGGGGCTGTCGGTAGACCAGTCAAAGGAACGAAGTGTGCCATCTTCGAAAAACGGTCGACGATTACCCAAACGGTGTTGCAACCCTTGGAAAGGGGCAAGTCAGTGATGAAATCCATGGAAATATGAGTCCAGGGTTTCATAGGAATGGACAGAGGACGAAGCAACCCAGCAGGGGGTAAACGGGAAGATTTATGCTGTGTACACTGGGGACAGGAATTAACGTAATCCTGTACATCCTTCCTCATGGAGTCCCACCAGTAAGATCTTTGCAGAAACTTGTACATCTTCTGGGCGCCGGGATGACCGGAGAATTTGGAGATATGGGCCCACTGAAGTATCCTCGACCGGAATTTGACCGGTACGGATATTCTTCCAGGAAGAGGGCCTGGAGTAGTCGAGGCAGCAGAGACAGAAATTGGATTTAGAATTAAACTCCGTTCAAAGGAATCCTCATCATCTGTGGGAGTTTGTGAAGGGGACAGTGCATCCGCTTTGGTATTGAAAGTACCGGCTCGGTACTTGATAACAAAAGAAAATCGAGTGAAGAAGAGTGCCCATCTAGCTTGGCGAGGATTCAAGCACTGTGCGGTTTTGATATACAACAAATTTTTGTGATCAGTGTAAATGGTAGTCACGTGTTTGGCCCCCTCTAAGAGATATCTCCACTCTTCCAAGGCAGATTTAATCGCCAAGAGTTCCTGGTCTCCATTAGTGTAATTCCGTTCAGCCGGAGAGAATTTACGAGAGTGAAAGCCGCACGGATGTAATTTCTTATCTGAGGCATACTGAGAGAGAACGGCCCCAACTCCGACCGAGGATGCGTCGACTTCTAGGAAGAAAGGTTCCTCGAAATTTGGTTGTTGGAGTACTGGAGTGGACATAAAAGCTGATTTCAAGTGGGAAAAGGCCTCTATGGCTTCGGGAGGCCACAACCCCGGATTGGAACCCTTTCTCGTTAGGGCGGTAATGGGTGCAACAATGGTGGAGAAACCTCTAATGAACTTTCTATAATAGTTCGCAAAACCCAGGAACCTTTGTATTGCTTTCAAGGAGAGTGGCTGTGCCCAGTCCCGAATGGCAGAGAGTTTCTCCGGATCCATGCGAAGCTCCTTCCCCGAGATAATATAGCCGAGGAACGGTATTGATGTTACTTCGAAGGTACACTTGGACATCTTGGCATAGAGATGATTCTCACGTAGACGGCGGAGTACCTCTTTGACTTGTATTCTGTGTTCAGCAAGGTCTTTTGAAAAAATCAGGATGTCATCCAAATACACCACGACACTTAGGTATAACATGTCTCTGAAGATTTCGTTGACGAATCCCTGGAAGACAGCAGGAGCATTGCTAAGACCGAACGGCATCACCAGATACTCATAATGCCCATCCCGGGTATTGAAGGCGGTCTTCCATTCATCTCCCTCTCTGATGCGTATAAGGTTATAGGCCCCCCTCAAATCGACCTTGGAAAAAACATGGGCACCACGAATTCTATCAAATAGCTCTGTGATTAGAGGCAAGGGGTATTTATTTTTGATGGTAATATCATTTAAGCCACGGTAGTCGATACATGGTCTTAACCCTCCGTCCTTTTTTTTCACGAAGAAAAAGCCCGCTCCAGCCGGGGAAGTAGAGGGGCGGATGAATCCCTTGTGAAGATTGGTTTTGATATAGTCAGACATAGCCTGTGTCTCTGGGAGGGACAGAGGATAAATGCGACCCCGAGGCGGCATTTTCCCAGGGATAAGGTCAATGGGGCAGTCCCAAGCCCTATGGGGTGGTAACTGGTCGGCTGCTTGTTCCGAAAACACATCTCTAAATTCTTGGTACGCCTCTGGAATAGGTTCCTCCTCCACCTTAGAAGAAACACGAAGCGGACAGACAGGGGTGAGACAGTTAGCGTGACAAAAAGAACCCCAAGACCGAATTTGTGCGGTCTTCCAATCGATATGGGGATTGTGACTTTTGAGCCAAGGTATTCCGAGAACCAGATCGTGATGCATTTCCGGGATCACCAGGAACTCCAAATATTCTTGATGTAGAGCCCCGACCTGTAGTTTAACTGGAACCGTGCGTTTTGTTATGATACCCTTGGATATCCTAGTACCATTGATGGCTGTCAAGGAAATAGGCCGTTCGATGGACCGTACTTCCAAATTCAGGCTTTGGACACAGAGGGAAGAAACGAAATTCCCCGCAGCTCCAGAGTCCAACAGGGCTTCAAAAGACTTGGAAGTAGCCTTGGTGATTAACGTTACAGGAAGTAAACAGTCCGAAGTGGTAGAAGATTTGGTCGTAACCCCCAACTTGACTCCTCCGGAACAAGCTAGGCCTTCTCGTTTCTCGGACGGGATTTGCAGGACTTGATGAAGTGACCCGCAGCTCCGCAGTACAGGCAGAGCTTACCCTCATGACGACGCTGCCGCTCCTCCGGGGAAAATCGGGATCGGTTAATCTGCATAGGTTCGTCCGGACTTGGAACCACCGCTTGCCTTGCAGGAGGAAGCCGGAACCTAGAACGATCCGATCGACTACGTTCTCCTTCACGTTCCTGCATCCGGAGATCTACCTTGACACAGAGGGGTATATTTACTAACATTCGTAATTCTCCCGATTTGGTGGGAGAATAATCACGAATGACATCGAAAGTGTAAAACTGCAACTTTTTGAATTTGTTACGACGGATTTACTAAGCTGTCGTATTCGGGTTTTTCTTTTGTTCCGACGTCGATGTCATTCGTGTTTTTTTTTTTTTTTTTAACGGCAGTGATTAGCAAAACACTGCCGACTTTTTAAAAATGAATCTCGGCCGGATCTGTGTGATCCGTGCTGGGTTTTTTTTTTTTTTTTTAAATTAAACAGTGTAAAATAAAAAAAATAATTGCGTGGGGTCCCCCCTCCTAAGCATAACCAGCCTCGGGCTCTTTGAGCCGATCCTGGTTGCAGAAATATGGGGAAAAAAATGACAGGGGTTCCCCCATATTTAAGCAACAAGCATCGGGCTCTGCGCCTGGTCCTGGTTCCAAAAATACAGGGGACAAAAAGAGTAGGGGTCCCCCGTATTTTTAAAACCAGCACCGGGCTCCACTAGCTGGACAGATAATGCCACAGCCGGGGGTCACTTTTATATAGTGCCCTACGGCCGTGGCATCAAAAATCCAACTAGTCACCCCTGGCCGGGGTACCCTGGGGGAGTGGGGACCCCTTCAATCAAGGGGTCCCCCCCCCAGCCACCCAAGGGCCAGGGGTGAAGCCCGAGGCTGTCCCCCCCATCCAATGGGCTGCGGATGGGGAGGCTGATAGCCTTTTGTGATAATGAAAAGATATTGTTTTTAGTAGCAGTACTTCAAGGCCCAGCAAGCCTCCCCCGCATGCTGGTACTTGGAGAACCACAAGTACCAGCATGCAACGGAAAAACGGGCCCGCTGGTACCTGTAGTACTACTACTAAAAAAATACCCAAAAAAAGACAAGACACACACACCGTGAAAGTAAAGATTTATTACATACATGCACACAAACATACATACATACTTACCTTATGTTCACACGAGGGTCTGTCCTCTTCTCCAGTAGAATCCAAGGGGTACCTGTTGAATAAATTCTACTCACCAGATCCCGGGTCCCAGGGTCCTCGGGGCAACCATTTGTAATCCAGGTACTTGAATAAAATAACAAAACGGATACCCGAGCCACGAACTGAAAGGGGCCCCATGTTTTCACATGGGACTCCTTTCCCCGAATGCCAGAAACCCACTCTGACTTCTGTCTAAGTGGGTTTCTTCAGCCAATCAGGGAGCGCCACGTTGTAGCACCCTCCTGATCGGCTGTGTGCTCCTGTACTGAGTGACAGGCGGCACACGGCAGTGTTACAATGTAGCGCCTATGCGCTCCATTGTAACCAATGGTGGGAACTTTCTGCTCAGCGGTGACGTCACTTTAGGTCAACCGCAGGGCAGAAAGTTCCCACCATTGGTTACAATGGAGCGCATAGGCGCTACATTGTAACACTGCCGTGTGCCGCCTGTCATACAGTACAGGAGCACACAGCCGATCAGGAGGGTGCTACAACGTAGCGCTCCCTGATTGGCTGAAGAAACCCACTTAGACAGAAGTCAGAGTGGGTTTCTGGCATTCGGGGAAAGGAGTCCCATGTGAAAACATGGGGCCCCTTTCAGTGCGTGGCTCGGCTCTCCGTTTTGTTATTTTATTCAAGTACCTGGATTACAAATGGTTGCCCCGCGGACCCTGGGACCCTGGATCTGGTGAGTAGAATTTATTCAACAGGTACCCCTTGGATTCTACTGGAGAAGAGGACCGACCTGCGTGTGAACATAAGGTAAGTATGTATGTATGTTTGTGTGCATGTATGTAATAAATCTTTACTTTCACGGTGTGTGTGTCTTGTCTTTTTTTGGGTATTTTTTTAGTAATAGTACTACAGGTACCAGCGGGCCCGTTTTTCCGCCGCATGCTGGTACTTGTGGTTCTCCAAGTACCAGCATGCGGGGGAGGCTTGCTGGGCCTTGTAGTACTGCTACTAAAAACAATATCTTTTTAATAACCACAAAAGGCTATCAGCCTCCCCATCCGCAGCCCATTGGATGGGGGGGGGACAGCCTCGGGCTTCACCCCTGGCCCTTGGGTGGCTGGGGGGGGACCCCTTGATTGAAGGGGTCCCCACTCCCCCAGGGTACCCCGGCCAGGGGTGACTAGTTGGATATTTGATGCCACGGCCGCAGGGCACTATATAAAAGTGACCCCCGGCTGTGGCATTATCTGTCCAGCTAGTGGAGCCCGGTGCTGGTTTTAAAAATACGGGGGACCCCTACTCTTTTTGTCCCCCGTATTTTTGGAACCAGGACCAGGCGCAGAGCCCGATGCTGGTTGCTTAAATATGGGGGAACCCCTGTCAATTTTCCCCCCATATTTCTGCAACCAGGATCGGCTCAAAGAGCCCGAGGCTGGTTATGCTTAGGAGGGGGGACCCCACGCAATTTTTTTAAATAAAATAACCACTTTCCCACCCCTTCCCACTGATATACATGCACGGATCTCATGGATCCCTGCATGCCTATACAATCACGGATTAAAAAAGCAGGTCTGTTTTTTTTTAGCACTTTTTTACGAGTTGTAATTTTTCACGGCAGTGTTTTTTTTTTTTTTGCTTTGCACTTCTTAGTAAATTACCGAGATTCATACTTAAACAGCCGCGTTTTGACCGATGGTGTATTCATTTGTATTTTTTTTGTTGGACTTCCATAAAATTACGAATGCCCTCATCACTGCCGTGATTATTGCTTAGTAAATTACCGAGATGACACTTTGATGAAAAAACGGCATCTCGGTCAAAATCGGGACCTTAGTAAATTTACCCCAGAGAGAGATCAATTCCTCTAAAGAATCCGGAAGCTCTCGAGTGACCAACTCGTCCTTCAGGCGATCAGAAAGACCGTTCCAGAAAGCAGCTCTCAGAGCCTCATTATTCCAACGAAGTTCAGAGGCAATGGTTTGGAAATTAACCACATACTGACCCACGGATCGGGAGCCTTGACGGATGCGGAGTAAGTCAGAAGAGGCCGAGGTCATCCTGCCGGGCTCGTCAAAAATTCGTTGAAAAGACGTGATGAATTCGGAGTAATTGGAAACCAGTGAATCAGAACTTTCCCATAATGGAGACACCCAATCCAAGGCAGATCCTTCCAGCAGAGAAATAATATATGCTACCTTGGACCGGTCTGTAGGAAAGTTGTGAGCTAGTAGCTCGAAATGTACCTCGCATTGGTTTAAGAAACCACGACAATTCTTAGGATTCCCATTATAACGGGATGGCGTAGGCAGCTGAAGGCGTGGAGTGGCACCGGCCGATGGTTGGACATTGCTGGAGGTAGCAAGTGGTGCAGCTACCGGAACTGGTGCCGGAATTACTGAGGCTAGAGACGCCTGAATCTGATCCAGACGTCCGGACAACTCCTGGAGGTACTGCATCACCTGACCTTGTGCCGCTTCCTGACTTTGCACACGGGAAGCCAGGTCCTGGATGGCACTTGAGTCCGTGTTCCGATTCCCCGGGTCCATGTGGCCTGAGTATACTATCACTGACCTGGTTTGAGGAGGTTGTGGACTCGGGGTTTCCTCCGATGACCGGGAAGTGGAACCGCAACTGGGCCGCAGCAGAGATGGCCGGATGTAAGTCTTCCTCATGCAGGATCAGATCGGCGGACAGGAAGCATGTGCGGACACTGAAGGTCTCCTGAAAGAGAGAACTTGACAGGTGCTGGTGAATCACAGAAAATACTAGGTGCTGGAGGCACGGAGGTGCTTGGAGGCACAGAGGTGCTGGAGGCACGGAGGTGCTTGGAGGCACGGAGGTGCTTGGAGGCACGGAGGTGCTGGAGGCACGGAGGTGCTTGGAGGCACGGAGGTGCTGGAGGCACGGAGGTGCTTGGAGGCACGGAGGTGCTGGAGGCACGGAGGTGCTTGGAGGCACGGAGGTACTTGGAGGCATGGAGGTGCTGGAGGCATGGAGCTGCTTGGCACGGAGCACTGGAGATCACAGGTACAGTAGCACGATGATACTCAGGCGCCGGAGCACTGCCCGGCGTCTGAATTTAAACTTCCCGCTAGGACCTGATTGGAGGACGGGCCGATGACGTCACCCGCAGCTCCCGAGGACGTCGGACGTAGACGCCGGCTAGACGGAGCGCCGCACGCCGGGACCCGCCAGCGAGGACGGCCGCACGGAGACCCAGCGCGCCCGGAGAGGTAAGTGAGAAGACCGCGGCGCCGTGACAGGGGGTTTACAATACAAATTATACACTACAATACAAAACAATATAACAGAATAATGGCTACAGTCAATGTACATACGTGAGTGGATTCGCTTGCGCTACCCAGTCCGGTCCTCCGCCATCTGATAGATAGCGTTGTGAGCCTTCTGTCTGACTAAGCCTGCTGCAGGCTCTCTTTATTCACTTTATCCAAAACATAACACAATGGATACTGTAATCTCTTTGTCCATTGGACACAGGGATGGTCATTTACAGTATAGGAGAGGTCATAGGTCTGTTTGAATAGGTAGGCGATGTCTATTTTCACTACTCTTGTGGGTGGTCTCCTCTGGATTCCCGCCGCATACATAATATACAGTAAATACAGTTTATATCTATATTCTGCTCCTGCACATTACTATCCACAGGAACATGCGATCTTCCGCAGACCAACACCGGAATGTTTCCCTTAAAATACCCTACAGCTGGATACCAAATATCACCTTATAACCTTAGTCTGTCCCCTCTTATCCTGTAAAGGTGAATCCCTTTGTTCTGTAACCATTTAAACAGCTATAACTTTCTGATGTGGTGCCAGGAGACTATGTGTACATTGTGCACTATTTGGATTAAATATGTAATGTGTTCTAATGGCCCTCCATACGTACACAAATTCTGCCGTAAATACCCATACCACGCGCCGATGCGCAGGACCGCGGGAGCGACCATACGCAAAGTGCGTACATGTGCACGCACTGCAGAACAAGTGCACACGCAGTGGGCATGTGTGTGCAGTTTATACGTGCTGTGTGTTCTGCAATATTTTTTTACTTTGACAGTCCACCCTTTGGCAGTCACCAATAACTGCCACTATACGTGCTGTGTGTTCTTCGATATTTTTCGATTTTGATAATGCACATCTGCAGAATGGATCTCCTAATCAAAAGCGGGGGGACAGGGTGGGATGGAACAGTCGCATGAGATCTGACCATGCCAGTTAAGTGATTAAGAAGGAGTGGTTGAACTATAGATAGAAAAGGATCCATTGGGTCAGAATGGCCTTTCTAGTGGCAGTTATAATTATATTAAGTAGTGGTAAAAAGGTTTTATAGTGTGGGTCCAAATCCCAGTTACTGAAATGTAAGCAGAGGAGGGCCAGAGGGTCTGTCCGAAGGCATACAACAAAAATATTATTAATAAACGTTACCACTTTAGTCAGGAAACGCCTTATTTTGGGGCATTCCCAAAAATTATGATAAAAAGTGGCAATTGGAGAGCGATGCTTAGGGCAACGGCCAGTCTCCTCAACAACCATACGTGATCTTTGGTGTTGTGAAATATAAGCGCTAGTCAGTACACGATAGTGTACTTCTTGCAATGATTCAGTACGTAAATGGCGCATGGAAGAGTCAAAATATCGTAACAACACCTCCATAGTAGGGAAATGGGGAATATCCTTCAACCAGCTATCATGGACAACCTTCCAGACAGCGGTGATATCAGTCTTAGTAAACAAATTAGCCAGTAATTTAGTATGGTAAGAATGTGAACTTATATAATCGATGAGAGAAACTAAAGGGTCAGTAACAAGTGTAGGGGGGGACATGGTGGCAAGCTTTGAACATAGTGGCATAATTGAAGATACATGTACATGTCTGTATTAGGCACTTGAAAGTTGTCTTTGAGGGATTGAAATGTACAAACACCCCCACCCAGATTAAAAACATCCTTTACCAGTAGAATACCTTAACAGCCCCAAACTGAGAATGTCTTATTTTCCAGGGCCGGAATGAAGGAGGGGTTACCATTAATGGGGTAGATAAGGAGTAAACTGCCAGTTTCTATGTAGGTTGCGATTAATTGCATACCAAGCAAGGTAAGTATCTTTAAACAGTGTATTTGATAAAATGGATTTAGGGAGGGAAGCCTTCTTAGTATGAAGAAGGACACTCAGGGAATAAGGGGCAAACAATTATTTTTCAACCGACAATGCAACGTACACAAGACGGTTTAATAGCCAATCTGAGATATATCTAAAAAAGATAGACAGCGAAAACACACCTAGATCAGGGAGCTAAATTTAGCCATAGCTATCCGTGGTCTGCCATTTTTCCATAGAAATTTGATAAAAAGCCTCTGGAAAGAAAGGAGATCAGATTTAGCTAGTACGATTGGTAACATTTGCATGACATATGATATTTTAGGGAATATAATACTCTTTAGTACTGCTGTTCTCCCCAGGAGTGAGAGAGGTAGTGACATCCAAGATTGCAACAGTTTACGGATGGATTTAAATAGCAGGGAATAATTCACAGAATATAGACTATCAGGATCCAAGGGTATATGTATCCCCAAGTGTTTGAGAGTTGGGTGAGCCAGGCGTAGTTGGGACAGGGTGGGTACTGTATGTCAAGAACAGCGGAGTGAGGTCCTGACAATGGCAAATATTATGACTTGGCTACATTTACTCGGCATCCTGAAAAGGATCTATATTGGGTAATCAAATTAAGCACCTCCGGAAACGAGGAGGCCAGGTCAGACATGAACAGGAGCATGTCATCGGCAAAAAGAGCAACTGTTAAGTTCACACATCCAACCCGGATACCCAGGAACATGGAGGACTGGTGAAGAGCAATAGCAAGCGGATCCAGGGCGAGGGCAAAGAGCAGTGGAGACAGCGGGCAGCCTTGCCTGGTGCCCTGGAATATAGGGAAGGTGTCGGATAAATACACGTTACATGCTATTTGTGATGAGGGATTAGTATATAGCATTTTCAAAATGTCAATGAAATAAGGGCTCAAACCAAATTTTTGCATGGTACAGTATAAATGCTCCCAGGACACCAGGTCAAAGACTTTTCCACATCAAAGTTAATAATGGTATTAATTTCCCAAGTGCCTGATGCCCAAACCCACTGAGCCGCTGCCAGTACCCTTCGTATGTTGGTTGTGGAGTGTCTCCCCCAGATAAACCTCGTTTGGTCCTCATGTATCAGTGAGGGTAGGAGTAATTTTACTCTATCCGCAAAAATTTTCATCAAAATCTTATAGTCATTATTGAGAAGCGATATGGGTCTGTAAGAACTAGTGCATTTAAGAATTGCCGTGTTAAAATACAACGATAGCGATTTAGCTTCTACAATATGGTTATACATTTTAACTAAGAAATTTCCTATTTTAGCTGAGAGGCATTTATAATATTCCCCTGTCAGTCCATCCGGACCTGGGGCTTTCCCCATTTTAAAGCCATGAATAGCTTTTTGAACCTCATCAAGGCAGATAGGAGTAGTAAGGGACATAGCTAAGTCGGAAGGTAATTGCGGTGGGATGATGGTTCACCAAAAGGAATCACAATACTGTTTATCTTGTGTCGATATAGCATACAACTAAGTGTAAAAGGCATGAAAGACATCAACAATTTGTTTACCAGATGTGGTATATTCACCGGTTGGTTTATGCAACCGTTTTATGAGTGGACGGTGTGGGGCCCCTCAGTAAATTAGACAGTAGTCTGCCTGTTCGATTACCATGTTTATAAAATTGATATTCCCTATGGGAGGTGAACCGATCACCCGTGACAGTCAATACCTCATCAAAATGTGTTTTATCCTCCAAAAAGGCCTTCTTGTGGGCCGGGTGGGGAAAGATTTAAATTTTTGGAAGGATTCAGTGAGACATTGCTGTTCAGTTTGGAAAGTATTCAAAAATTGTTTATGAGCAGCAGCGACATAAGATATGATTGTACCTCAAAACACAGCCTTGGAGGCCTGTCAAAACAGTACCGGGTCATTCTTCGCATGAGTGGCATTGTCATGGGCGTAGTCTAGCCGCACAGATTCAATCTTATTCTTAAACTTTAAGGATGAGGCCAGGTGGGAAGGGAACCGCCATTGGCGGAAGGGGCCCCTGTCAATACTTAGTGCCAGTGAGACCCTTACCAAGGCATGGTCGGAAAGGGCAATCGGTGCAATATCACTGTCTAAAACCTGTAAGAAAAGTCTGAAGCTAATATATAGTCTAACCATGACAAAGTACCATGAGCTGCCGACAAGAATGTAAATTTGCGGTCAATGGGGTGTTTAACTCTCCAAACATCAATCAAATTAAGTTGGTTTAGAACATATGTAATACCAAACTTTGGCGGATGCGTGGGTCGCCTCCCAGGACACTGACAATCAATAGCTGGGTACATAACCATATTGAAATCACTGCAGATAATCAGACGATCAGTATGTAATGGGTACAACGTAGATAAAAGGGAGCGAAAGAACACCTTATCATATCGATTAGGGGTGCAGACGTTGCAAAACACATAAGGGGAATCATATAGCATTGCTTCCAATATTAGGTAGCGACCTTCAGGATCTATAGTAGTTGACACAATTGAAACATTCACTGAGGTTTTAGCCAGTAAGACTACTGCTCTAGATTTAGAGTTGTATGGGGTTGATCCCAGTACTTTACAGCCTAGTGTATTGAGCTTATCAATCTAAGGGGGGAGTAAATGGGTCTCTTGTAAAAAGACCATATCCATATGTCATTTATTTACAAATAATAGTACCTTTTTAGATTTGATTGGGGAGTTGAACCCCCCGATATTCCAAGTACCTAGCTTAAGTCGGGACATAGTGTACAGTCAGAGAATTCAGCTAGGCAGAATGGGGCACTATGAGTACATATATTACAACAGCATAACAATCTGTACCACAGTGCTTTTAGAATATTAAAAATGTAAATTACATGAAAAAATACATAAGTGGGAAAAGGGGGGAGGTAGGAACAAAAGGAAGGAGACGAATAGGGGGAGAGCAAGAAGAGAACAAAGAAAAAACATATAAAGAACATCGCAGCAATAAAGAGTACCAAGTAAACTAGTACTTCCGGAAGGTATTTGTAGAAAATACGCTATCTGGATCTCAGCGGTATAACTCCTAACCAAAACCAGCAGCATGCAAAACAAAAGACAGAATTTCACCGTCTCCAGAATAATAGGAATATTACAATCCACAAACTCTCCACGAATGGGGGGGGTCTCTTAAAAACAATCACCAGCAATGGACGAGGTCGGAGAGGGAAGAGCCTCTGAACGGGATGGGTCTACCAATTACTCGAGGTAAACTGCAGCATCAGCGGAATTAGTGAAATCTTTGTAGATATCACCATCGTATAGCCGCAGGCGAGCTGGGAATAACAAGGCAATTTTGCAGCCGTGTTTAATTAGGGATTGGCAGACTGGGGAGAATTCTTTCCTTGCCCTAGTGACCTCCGTAGAAAAGTCCTGGAATTGACAGATTTTATAACCTTCCCAGGTCAGGTTGCAGATCTTACAGTAGGTAGACCAGATCTTCTCCTTGTAAATAAATTTGAGGCACCTGAATATGGCAATGCGGGGTCTGCGGTCAGGTATGTTTCTCAGCGATCCCAAACTGTGTGCCCTTTCAATTACTATATCCCAAAATTCATCAGTTATATCAAGAAGCATAGGAAGGGTTCAGACACAATCGAAACCAACGTGGAGCCTTTCAGTGATTCATAATTCCCAACCACATGCAGGTTGTTTAGACCGGGACATGTTCTCGAGGTCGTCGACCTTATTCAGCTGCAAGTGTGATTTATGCAGCGTTGTGTAGTCAGCCTTTAAAGCAGTCAATTCATGAAAGTTGGTTCCAGATACATGTTCAGTAGTGGCCACCCGTTGGGATAGTAATGTCAGCTGTCCCTCCATAGCAGACAGGCTCTTCTGCAAGAGGGCAGCCTGTTTCTGAAACATAGGCTCCATCGCCTCAGTAATAGCGTGGACCACCTCCCTATAGGTAATAAAGGCATCAGTGGTACCTGAGGCAGTGGTGAGGGGGATCTGGTCAGCAGCCTGCTTTTCTTCCTCTCCAGCCAGCGTGGCTACAGCCGCGGCCACCATCTTGGATTCGGCAGCACGGCGTTCTGCCTTATTTTTATTTGATTTCCCCAGCATATGAGGCAGGAGAAACCTCTCCATAGTAGATAGGAGTCACCAGGGTAAGCAGGGGGTGTTCTGGAGGCGGTATGGAGGCTATAAAACAGCCGTGGAGAGAGTTTCTGCTGGGGTTAGAACGGAGCTCCAGCTAGGCACAGCTCACTGCATGGTGGGCAGAGCCGGAAGTCGACACTTTAAAAAAAACGTTTTTACTTTTTCCTTCCTTGACTATCCGTGTCACAAATAATAACCATTAGCAACCTGTTGGCGAGTTAAGCAATACACTGTGCCCAAAGCATGGTGAGCAAAGAGAGTCTGCAAAGGGAAAGGTTTCAACAATTGGTGGCCCCAGATGTCAAAACTATCAACAGTAACCCCCAAAATACAAAAAGTGTTGACCATTTTTGTGTCGACCAATGTCATGTCAACCTTTTGCACACGTCAACCATTTCCCACCTGTCAACCTTTAATTTTTTGACCTTTTGTCTTTGTTGACATTTTGTCCATGTCTACTATATGGGGTCGACCTAATGACTGTAGACCCAATACAGATCTCCTGTACCACACCAGGATTAAATAGGTAGGGGGGGGTGATGCTAGAGAGTATAACATAGAAAATAGTGGGGGTGATGCTAGAGAGTATAACATGATGCTGGAGAGACACAGGGGGAAGAGGCTGGAGTGGAAGAATATGTATGGGGTTAGGATGAAAAGCCGGGGTGCTGCTGGAGATAAATTTGGGTGAGGCTGGAGAGACACAGAGGGGGTAGTGCTGGAAAGAAGCATGGCTGGAGAAACACAGGGGAGATGGCTCTGGGGATTATTAGAAATAAAAAAACGTCATTTACAACACCAATTTATACCATTACTGGTGTAAATTTTATAACATATTGGCAAAGACAGTTTAATGCAAAATTATTCGATCTATAATCTGGTTGAGCCTTTGTATTATGATGACATTGGCTATATTCTTATTCTCTATTCCTACTGAATGCCAACTCCAAACATTGGGCCTCATTCAGATGTGGTTGTTCTTGCAATTGCTGTTGCTATTTTTTGCCATCCGTAGTTATGAGTATATGCTAATATGGGCAGAAGCTAACCTGAGTATAGAGACCCCACTACTGTCTCCTCATTTCTGTCCAACAGCACACAACTGCTGATACATTGGTACCATTGCCACAGGATGCAGAGGGCTCTCCAGTAGCAACAGAGATAGCAACTGCTAATTTAAGCACGCCCAGAAAACTGCCGTGACATGCCTGTGTTTGCCTAATCCCTTCCCTTTACCACCCCAAAATGCTGTCTATCTGTCATTTACTTTGCAATTAATTCCTTGTTGCAGGTGCCATCATAATTCACTCACTGTACGTGCGCACTGCAACTCAGACTCATGCGCAGTAAAAAAACATTGACTGACTTGCGTACTTCAGCCGCTTTTGGACAGCATCTGAATGAGACTCATTGTCTGCCCAACAAGGCTCAATTTTTTTCAGAAGTTTCAGAGAAATTAGGGCCATAACTAGGGCTGTGCGAGCGGTGCTGTCACACAAAGTGCAGGGCTCTGGGGGTGGTACTGTCATTGCCTCGCGGCCCATGCTTATGGCTAGCAGGATGACTGGAATGGCCCTCTGTTCAACTACACACACAGGCAAAACTCCTCATTATAACGCAGCTGAAGCTAAACACACAGGAACATGCAAAAATCTGAAATGAACTGGGAATGCAGGAAAACATGGCAAGCTGATCCTATAGAAGCAGATCATAGTAACAGATCATAACAATGTGCCTTGGCTGACCGCTCTGTATCATCAGTGTAAATGGGAATAAATTTCCTACAGCTAATATTCTCTCCCGCACTTCTATTGTATTAATGCTGGTTGGCGCTCTCCACAAAGAGTATCTCCTTTTATGCATATCCATGAACTGAGAGTCTAATTATCCTGGGTCTTCCATGTCTACATCTACACGCTCCCATATTATACTGGAGTGAACACCAAAGTTTGTTGTGGCGGTCTCAGTGTCATCAGAGATGTTTGCTAACTATCTGACCTACAGTACGTATCGAGTTATTCAAAGTTCGACCATCTCTCAAGATGACTCTTTACCAGTTCCATAACAGTTCTCTAGTGATGTGTTCAGTAAAAAATCTGCTGAAACACCACCCGCTCATTGGGAATGGGACTGCACTATCTACCCGTTCACCGGGAAAATGCCTCCTCAAGGAAGACTGTTTCCTCTGTCACTCCCAGAAACCCATGCAATGACCGAATACAGCAATAGGACACAAGGACATGCACTGAGACTGGAGGATGGGGGGGGGTTCAGGGGAAATTTGAGGAAAAATGACTTCACAGAAAGGGTAGTGGACATCAGAGTTGATAGCGGCTAAGACAGTAGAGCAATTTAAGCATGCATGGGATAGACATTAGACGATCCTTACAAAGAAATGAAGATCAGATAAGGTTTGAGATAAAAAAAAATATGGTAAAAAAAGGGGCAGACTAGATGGGCCAAGTGGTTGTTATCTGCCATCAAATTCTATGTTTCTGTATCAAGGAGAACCTTGAGTGGGTTCATTAGAGAGTCCAAGTCACCCACAGGAGCTTGTCTCTAATTTGTTTAGAAGGACTTGCATTTATTACTGGGGTCTGAATGCCATCACCATTAAGCATCATCACCCCTTACCCCTGATCTTAGAACTTTTCAATCAAATAAAAGGGGTGAAGATTTTTACCGAACTTGATCGATGGTTGGGCCTACAATCTAATTAGGATCCAATCTGGGGATGAGTGGAAGACGGCCTTCAACACTTGTGATAGCCACTATGAGTATTTGGTCATGGATTTTGGATTCAGTAATACACCTGCTGTTTTCCCAAAGTACATGAATAATATCTTCCAAGACCTAGTGGTCTATTTGGAAGACATTCTGATATTCTCTGAGGATTCAGCGAATCATCTCAAACATGTATGTGAAGTGCTTTACCTGACTCTGAGCAAACCAGCTTTTCTGTAAATTAGAAAAATGCCAATTCGAGCAAAAGAAACTGGCATTCCTGGGATACATCATCTTTGGCTCTAGCCTCCAGATGGACCCAGAAAAACTTGTTGCCCTTGTAACCTGGCCTCATACAACTGTGTTGAAAGCAATATAATGATTCCTAGGGTTCTACAATTTCTACAGACAGTTTATCATAAACTATGTATAAATTGTGGCTCCCATTACCGCGCTCACCAAGAGGAGCCAAGTTACCAGAGTGTGGCATCTTGAGGCTGAAGAACTGTTCTCTTGACTGATGCAGTGTTTAATTTCAGCACCCATTCTGAGAAGACCCAACTGTTACCAGCCTTATTATTGGAGGTTGATGCCTCTATGGTTGGGGTTGGGGCAGTGCTTTCACAAGATGAAGAAGGAAAGTAGTACTCCTGTGGCTTCTTTTCCAGTATATTATTGTTTCCAAAGAAAAATTATGCCATTAGACATAAGGCATTTTTAGCCATCAAGCTGGCTTTGCAGGAGTGATGATACTTGTTGGAGGGGGCAAAATTCACAGTGGTAGTTTACACCAACCACAAGAGCCTACCTTAACTCAAAACAGCTCACTGCTTGAACTACTGCGACTCCACATGGTCATTATTCTTTGATTGCTTGAAAACATTAAAGCTTATCCTTTATATCTGGCTCTCTGTTCCACTGAGGAAGATGAAATTCGGGAGGATAAGCCTATTCTGAATGCTGCTTGCTTTGTTACGGTAACCAGCAAAGTTAAGATTCCTCGGGGGAAAACATTTGTGGCACCTGCACTTTGTGTGAACTACTCCAGTGGGCACATTCATTATGCTTCACCGGTCATGCAGGGATGAGTAGAACTGTGGAACTAAATGCAAGGGATAATTCATTAATGCATCAATTACTTTGTGGCAGGTTGTCCTATCTGTGCTCACCATAAGGTTCCACATCACTCTGCAATGGGTTCCCTGAATCCACTACCGGTACCCAATTATCCTTGGACCCACATCTCCATGAACTTTGTTACAGATTTGCCCTCTTGTCAAGGCTTCAATACAATCTGGGTAGTGGTGAATAGATTTTCCAAGGCTGCTCGCGTTTCATTGAAGAGTTTACCATCAACCCCAAAATTGAGGCTGAAAGTACCTGTCTTCCTGTTCTTCGTCCCTTGTTTCTACCGGCTGGCTCCATTGCAGTCTCCCATCCCAGTGTCTGTACAACTATTGTCACGATCCGGGTATCTGGACGCCATTTCTTACCCATCAGATGCCTCCTAAGGCTGGCTCAGCGCTCCAGGACCGGATCCCATCTGTTATCCTGATGTGTACATTCCTGTATCCTCTCCTGTCACTCTGGGACGCTGTCACAGTAAACGCCATATTACACCTGGCATGGCGTCTCCCGCGGCCTCCGCCGCCGTCCCTGAACTTCTGCATGCAGAGTGTCTGAGTGGCGATTACGTCAGCCGCGGCCTCCGCTGTGTCCGCGTGGTTGGATGTGCATCTGTCAGCCTGGCGCCTCCTGTCTCCGGTGGCCGGCGCCGCCATTACTGTTTTCATTACCACATGGATTACAAACCAAACTTCCCTCCAAGTGTCTGCATGGGCGCAGCCATCTTGGATTCTGTCAGCTGATCATTTCCACCAATCTGTTCTCAGTATTGATAATCTGCATAATTGCCTAGCCAATCCCTTCCTTGCTGCAGGTATAAATACACTGTGCCTGAGCAAGGAAGGCGTCAGTGCTTTGGTTGTCAAACCTAGTTCCTGTTTGTCTCTCTCCTGTGATTGTCTTCCAGGTTCCAGCTCCTGTCTCAAGACTTCCACCATAGAGACCCGCACCAGCATTCCACCTGCGGTGTAGCCTGACTCTCCAATCCATTGTGGATTCATCTGTTTCCAGCTACAACATTACCTGCTTCCAGCTCAGCTTCCAGCAGAGTACAGCTTCCCTTAAAGGGCCGGTGTCCTTTCTACACTTTACCACTCTCCACCGGTATTATTATTTCTCCGCTCTCAAGTTCTACATTTCAGTTCATATTTCATCGCTCCCAAGTTCATTTATTATTTAACTGGTTCCAGCCAGTATCCACTCCATGCTAACAACAGTCTGGTTCCAGCCAGTATCCACAGCAGCTGTTTTACCTTCAGCAACCCAGCTTTTCCTGGAACACCAGCTGGCACAATCCTGGGTTATCTCCATTGCTACAGTCGGGCCTGGTAAGGACTTTCCATCTAGAAGATCATAAGAACTATCTCACACTACCAGTGCCCTGTGGCTCCTGCCATCCTGTAGTACCCAGGAACTGTATTTATTCTTTGCTGACTTTTACGTTTTCTTTTACTGCTGCTGTGTTGCGGAGTTGTCATAATAAACATCATTGACTTTTATCCAAGTTGTCGTGGTCACGCCTTCGGGCAGTTATTATTCATGTTACTTACATGTCCAGGGGTCTGATACAACCTCCCAGGTTCCGGTACATCTCAGCCCCTACAACTGAGGCTGCCTCCCGTCAGCTCAGGCCCTCAGTTGTGACAGTAAGCACTGACCTAATGAATCCAGCCGGAGACCAGGATCAAGCGGCCAGGCCGATGCAAGAACTGGCAGCCCGACTAGAACATCAGGAGGCTGCACAGGGCCACATCATCCGCTGTCTCCAGGATCTCTCTACTCGGCTGGATGGGATTCAGACAACTCTCCGTGGATCAGGCGCGTCTGGTGCGTCAACCACAGTGACTCCAGCTATAACCCCACCCACCTTACCCATTTCTGCTCCACGTCTTCATCTTCCAACGCCAGCAAAATTTGACGGATCTCCAAGATTCTGCAGGGGATTTCTCAACCAGTGTGAGATTCAGTTTGAGCTACAACCTGGCAATTTTCCCAGTGACCGTACAAAAATTGCCTACATTATTTCTCTTCTCAGTGGCTCAGCCCTTGATTGGGCATCACCGTTATGGGAGAGGTCCGACACCCTGCTATCTTCCTACACTGCCTTCGTGTCAACATTCAGGCGCATCTTCGACGAGCCAGGCCGGGTAACCTCAGCTTCATCCGAGATTCTCCGTTTACGCCAGGGGTTACGTACTGTAGGACAATATCTGATACAGTTCCAGATCCTGGCATCCGAACTGGCATGGAACGACGAGGCTCTGTATGCTTCATTCTGGCATGGCTTATCTGAGCGTATTAAAGATAAGTTAGCTACCAGAGACTTACCTTCTAAGTTAGATGAGCTAATCTCACTCTGCACGAAAGTTGATTTACGTTTCAGAGAGAGAGCAACTGAGCGTGGAAGATCATCTGCTCCAAAATCTTCTGCTCCTCCTCCTCGTCAACTGTCACCATCTAAAGATGAGCCCATGCAACTTGGCCGTTCCCGTTTAACTCCTGCTGAGCGCCGAAGACGTCTCTCCGAGTTTCTCTGTCTCTATTGTGCAGCTCCGTCTCACACCATTAATGCCTGTCCCAAACGTCCGGGAAACTCCAAATCCTAGCTCGCCAAGGAGAGGGCCGGCTAGGAGTAATGATCTCCTCTCCATCTCCTCAAGATTGTAATCTCCCAGTCTCGCTTCAAGTTGCTCAACGTTATCGGAACGTCATTGCCCTCCTTGATTCCGGAGCAGCTGGGAACTTTATTACCGAAGCCTATGTTAAACGGTGGTCCCTACCCACCGAGAGACTTCCTTCGTCCATTTCTTTAACTGCCGTGGATGGCAGCAAAATTTTTGATGCAGTTATTTCTTTAAGGACTCTACCAGTTCGTCTGAGAGTGGGAGTTCTTCATTCCGAACTTATTTCTTTTTTAGTGATTCCAAGAGCCACACATCCTGTGGTCCTGGGCCTTCCATGGCTCCGTCTTCACAATCCTACAATTGATTGGACGACTACGCAAATCCTGGCATGGGGTTCCTCCTGTGCTGAGACATGTTTGTTTAAAGTATTGCCTGTCTGTTCTTCCTCCCCCAGGTCGTCTGATGTTCCACCTCCTCCATATCAAGATTTCACGGATGTGTTCAGTAAAGCTTCTGCTGATATCCTTCCTCCTCATAGAGAACCTAGCAAAGGGGTTCATTCGACCTTCTTCTTCTCCAGCCGGCGCAGGCTTCTTTTTTGTAAAAAAGAAAGATGGTGGTCTGCGGCCGTGCATCGACTACAGAGGTTTGAACGACATTACCATCAAGAACCGTTATCCTTTACCCCTGATTACTGAGCTCTTTGACAGAGTTAGCGGAGCTACCATCTTTACAAAGCTGGACTTGCGAGGTGCATACAATCTCATCCGGATCCGTGAGGGTGACGAGTGGAAGACCGCCTTTAACACCCGTGACGGACATTATGAGTACCTCGTCATGCCCTTCGGATTGAGCAATGCTCCAGCTGTCTTCCAGCATTTTGTCAATGAGATCTTCAGAGACATTCTATACCGTCATGTCGTGGTCTATCTAGACGATATCCTCATTTTTGCCAACGATTTAGAGGAACATCGTTTTTGGGTTAAAGAGGTTCTGTCCCGTCTCCGTGTCAATCATCTCTATTGCAAATTAGAAAAATGCGTCTTTGAAGTCAAGTCCATTCCGTTTCTAGGGTACATTGTGTCCGGTTCCGGACTAGAGATGGATCCTGAGAAACTACATGCAATCCAAAATTGGCCGGTACCCTTAACCCTCAAAGGGGTCCAGAGGTTTTTAGGGTTCGCCAACTATTACCGAAAGTTTATACGAGACTTTTCCACCATTGTGGCGCCTATTACTGCTTTCACTAAGAAGGGTGCTAACCCGTCCAAGTGGTCTGAAGAAGCCATGCAAGCATTTCATCTTTTAAAACAAAGGTTCATCTCTGCGCCTGTTCTGAAACAGCCTGACATCGACTCTCCTTTCATCTTAGAGGTGGATGCCTCCTCCGTTGGAGTAGGAGCGGTGTTATCTCAGAGGGCTAAAGATGGCCATTTACACCCTTGCAGTTTCTTCTCCCGGAAGTTCTCCCCAGCTGAGCGCAACTAAGCGATTGGCGACCAGGAGTTGCTAGCCATCAAGCTCGCTCTAGAAGAGTGGAGGTATCTGTTGGAGGGAGCTTCTCATTCAATCACCATACTTACAGACCACAAGAACCTTTTATACCTGAAGGGCGCACAATGTCTCAACCCTTGTCAGGCCAGATGGGCACTTTTCTTTTCCAGGTTCGACTTTAAACTCCAGTTCTGTCCGGGCTCTCAGAATCGCAAGGCCGATGCCCTTTCCCGCTCATGGGAGCAAGAAAATGAGTCAGAGTCTTCAGACAAGCATCCTATTATAAATCCGTTGGCATTCTCCACGGTAGGGATGGACTCTACGCCCCCATCAGGGAAAAGTTTTGTGAAGCCGATGCTAAGGAAGAAGCTCATGCATTGGGCCCATGCTTCCCGTTTTGCCGGACATACAGGTATCCAAAAAACCCTGGAGTTTATCTCTAGGTCCTATTGGTGGCCAACTCTGAAAAAGGACGTCTTGGAGTTTATTGCATCTTGCCCAAAGTGTGCCCAACATAAAGTATCCCGCCAGTCGCCTGCGGGGCAACTGGTTCCACTATCCGTTCCCCGTCGACCATGGACCCACTTGTCGATGGATTTCATTACAGACTTACCCATGTGCAACAAGTTCAATACCATCTGGGTGGTAGTTGACCGGTTCACCAAGATGGCACACTTCATTCCTCTCACCGGTCTTCCGTCAGCTTCCAAGTTGGCTCAAGTATTCATACAAGAGATCTTCCGACTCCACGGTCTTCCTGAAGAAATTATCTCAGATCGAGGAGTTCAATTCACAGCCAAATTCTGGCGAAGTTTATGTCAAGTCCTCCAAGTCAAGCTAAAGTTTTCCACGGCTTACCATCCTCAGACCAATGGTCAAACCGAGAGGGTGAATCAGGACTTGGAGGCCTTCCTCCGCATCTATGTGTCCTCCTCTCAAGATGACTGGGTTCAATTACTTCCCTGGGCCGAGTTCTGTCATAACAACCAGTATCATTCTTCATCTGCTTCAACACCATTCTTCACTAACTTTGGATTCCACCCTAAAGTCCCTGTTGAAACCGCTGATCTTGAATCGGTTTCATTCCTCACTTCCTCCAACTCCGAAAGTCCAAACTCAACGAGGCGTTGAGTATGAAGTGGCCAAGATCCTGGACTCACGTCACCGTTACGGTCAACTACAATATCTTATTGACTGGAAGGGTTATGGTCCTGAGGAACGTTCATGGACCAATGCTTCTGATGTCCATGCTCCTGCCTTGGTCCGGAGATTCCATTCCAAGTTTCCTCAAAAGCCAAAGAAGTGTCCTGGGGCCACTCCTAAAGGGGGGGGTGCTGTCACGATCCGGGTATCTGGACGCCATTTCTTACCCATCAGATGCCTCCTAAGGCTGGCTCAGCGCTCCAGGACCGGATCCCATCTGTTATCCTGATGTGTACATTCCTGTATCCTCTCCTGTCACTCTGGGACGCTGTCACAGTAAACGCCATATTACACCTGGCATGGCGTCTCCCGCGGCCTCCGCCGCCGTCCCTGAACTTCTGCATGCAGAGTGTCTGAGTGGCGATTACGTCAGCCGCGGCCTCCGCTGTGTCCGCGTGGTTGGATGTGCATCTGTCAGCCTGGCGCCTCCTGTCTCCGGTGGCCGGCGCCGCCATTACTGTTTTCATTACCACATGGATTACAAACCAAACTTCCCTCCAAGTGTCTGCATGGGCGCAGCCATCTTGGATTCTGTCAGCTGATCATTTCCACCAATCTGTTCTCAGTATTGATAATCTGCATAATTGCCTAGCCAATCCCTTCCTTGCTGCAGGTATAAATACACTGTGCCTGAGCAAGGAAGGCGTCAGTGCTTTGGTTGTCAAACCTAGTTCCTGTTTGTCTCTCTCCTGTGATTGTCTTCCAGGTTCCAGCTCCTGTCTCAAGACTTCCACCATAGAGACCCGCACCAGCATTCCACCTGCGGTGTAGCCTGACTCTCCAATCCATTGTGGATTCATCTGTTTCCAGCTACAACAGTACCTGCTTCCAGCTCAGCTTCCAGCAGAGTACAGCTTCCCTTAAAGGGCCGGTGTCCTTTCTACACTTTACCACTCTCCACCGGTATTATTATTTCTCCGCTCTCAAGTTCTACATTTCAGTTCATATTTCATCGCTCCCAAGTTCATTTATTATTTAACTGGTTCCAGCCAGTATCCACTCCGTGCTAACAACAGTCTGGTTCCAGCCAGTATCCACAGCAGCTGTTTTACCTTCAGCAACCCAGCTTTTCCTGGAACACCAGCTGGCACAATCCTGGGTTATCTCCATTGCTACAGTCGGGCCTGGTAAGGACTTTCCATCTAGAAGATCATAAGAACTATCTCACACTACCAGTGCCCTGTGGCTCCTGCCATCCTGTAGTACCCAGGAACTGTATTTATTCTTTGCTGACTTTTACGTTTTCTTTTACTGCTGCTGTGTTGCGGAGTTGTCATAATAAACATCATTGACTTTTATCCAAGTTGTCGTGGTCACGCCTTCGGGCAGTTATTATTCATGTTACTTACATGTCCAGGGGTCTGATACAACCTCCCAGGTTCCGGTACATCTCAGCCCCTACAACTGAGGCTGCCTCCCGTCAGCTCAGGCCCTCAGTTGTGACAACTATCAGCGTATTACCAGTGTCTGACCCACTGCATACCAGCCTCCGTACCTGGAAACCCAGACAGAGGACTGCGACCTGTGTGTCATGTGCAGCGAACACAACCAACACGTTAGACACCTTGCCACTATCCATCTACTATCCATCCATGAGTTTGTGGCACAGCCATTCACAGCATCTCTACACTGCACATAACATTTACCTACAATCCTGTGGTAAAGCTCCTTATTTAAAATCCTCTCTGCCACCTGTCCACTGCCAGTACAACTAGTCTTCTAGGTCCCCTGTGACAGAAGTGGCTCCCAGTTCATAAGCTCCAGCATCTGTACCAGTTAATTTCAACAGAGAGCTCATTTTCTACTGGATTTAGGAGGGTAGGAGTGAGTGAGAGATGCGGCCGCACCACAGCACGGAGAAAGCAGGAACCCAGGCGCCGACAGCCGGGAGAAGGGACGCCAGCTCAGTGCAGGCCATGTGTACAGCCTCCGGACCCCGGGCTACTCAGCCAGGCAGTGCCTATGCATAAGGGACATCAATGTGTTCCTGGTGCTTTCCGGGTTAGCCATGACCCCCTTACATTGCTGGCTCCTCACTCTGGGTTGCTGTCGGATGTCACATGATGTCTGCAGCCCAGAGCATAGCAGAGAGAGCACCGAGACAGTCACATAAGAGGAGTAAGAGCTGATGATGACAATAGACCCTGCGCTTGGTGGCTTCTTTACTACAGCAACTGCAGAATGGGTACAAATGTAACGGGGGACAATGGAGGAAGTGCCCCTTCTGGGTTGGAACCCGGTGGCAACAGACTCCGGTGTCTCTGGCAGTTCTGCCCCTGGACAGACACATAGACAGATATATAGATAGATAGATAGATAGACACATAGTTAGATAAATAGATAGATAATAGGCAGAGACATAGATAATAGGCAGACAGACACATAGATAGATAATAGACAGACACATAGATAATAGACAGACAGATAGATAGATAAATAGACAGATAATAGACAGACACATCGATAGATGATAGACATACACATAGATAGATAGATAGATAGATAGATAGATAGATAGATAGATAGATAGACAATCACACATAAAAGGAAAACTCACTTAGTTCCTCTGTACTGGTCCCGGGTAGTCTCTCTGTTGAGTCCTGGCAGGTGGTGAGATGGCTCCGTCCATTGAGATGGGGTCATCTAGTGGCTCCTGACAGTACTGCAGCTCTCTGCTCCCGAAGTGAGTCTCGCCCCCACACCTCCCCCTGTGAGCGTCACTGCACTGCCACAGGAGGGAGGAGATGACATCAGCGGCGTGGCTTGAGTGGGGAGTAGAAGAGACGGTATCCAGGCTGTCGGCTGCCGCTCCAGGCTGTCGCAGATACCTTCAGAGAGAGCCAGTACAGCACTCAACAATCCGGGTGAACAGCATGGAAAGTGTCTTCAATCCAGTTATGTATGACTATTGCAGTTATAGTTCACATACTGTTATGGAGTTACTCTGAAACTCTATGTGACAAATTAGTGTCACAGAGGACTAGTCATAGCCGTAAGTAGGTGTGTGCCAGCGGTGCATTGCCCACAGTGCATCCGCACTGTAGGAAGTGACAGGAACAGAGCTAAAACCAGAAAAAACAACCCTGATCCAGGCGCTTATTTGTTAATTGTATTATTTACTCTTAATTTGAGATTTATACATTTAGAGCTGCAATCTTTGTCCAGCTGTACCTGTGTACGTACAGCTAAAACTTGATCAAAACATTGATCAAGAAGCTACACAAGAAAAAAGAAAAGTGACTGATTGCGCTATTTCTCCAGGTGCGTATATAAATAAAAACACGTGCTTTTCACTTCTCTGGTGTTTATTTTAGTACAAACGTTATATCTCATACAACAATATAAAAAATTTAAGTATGCATACTCATTAGGGGCACATTCTAAAAAATTATTTTATAATAATAAAAATTATGATATTTCTCTGTTTTAGACATCCAGTGCTCAAATCTATCAGAGACAATTAATAGTTACACTCCTGGATTAAAATGCAACATAATTTATGTATCCACAACGTTTAAACGGTGATTTTCCAAGGTGAAAACTCAGTTCTTTGTTTAAAGACACAGTTTCCACAACATTGAATATTGCTTATCTTCGTTGTATTAGAACTCAGTCTTTAGCATAGGACCACAGTTCTCATTCATATAATTGCAAAGTCCATAGACTGACAGTTTCTAAATTGAGCCGCTTACCACCGTGTCCGTGGATGCAGACGTGATGGGGAGATCCTCGCCGTGCACAGCGATGCTGGTTTGCTTTCCTTCTCCCCGTCCGTCCTCCGTGGTGGTAGCGGTGCTGGATGGTTTCTAACCCTCAACGTGAGTGGGGCCGCTTGTATGTGGACAATTTTCAGAATAGACTCTCCACCTTGCTAGCCGCGTCTCCTTTGATTGCAGTTCAGCTGGAGCGGCAGGTGTGTAGGAGGTCTCGTTGGTTGTCCTTAGCTCCCAATCCGGCAGGGTTGATCCCAAACAATGTCGCTGATCACTTGGCAGGGTGAAAGGAAATTCTCTGAAGAAATAGCGCAATCAGTCACTTTTCTTTTTTCTTGAGGAACAGAGCTAAAACTGTATTCGGACCTTTAATACATTCTATGTTCAAACATAGAAAAACCATACTTTTTCCAGTGGTAGTTTTAGCACTAGTTTTTAGTGTTAAACGTTCTTTAATATTTTAACAATAAAAGTAGTACCTAAAACATCACACCAGCACTGTGTCAGCACAGTCACATATTAGCCATCCAATTTTAAAATCCAATTAGTAATTTGTAGAAAAAAAATCATAAAAATATCTTAATTCTACAATAAATAAATAAATAAACAAACAAATAAGCTCTTGGCTACTTTTTCTGTGTTACAAGTAATACATTACTTCTTTTGGCAGACTGTCATTGAACACAGGATACATTCAATGCATTCTATGTTTAAACACAGAAAAGACATACTGTTTCCTATGATAGCTTTTGCATTGGTTCTTGTTGCTAGATGTGCTTGATACATTATCAAGAACAGTTGTACCTAAAACATCACATCACATCAGTCTGAACAATATAATTCTTTTAATGCAGTTGTTAATACATGCCAACTGTACCCATTATGTCATTGCTTTGTACAGTGTTCTTGGGGTACCCCGATTTGAGGCATAGTAACGGAGAGTGTGCAGTGAACGTAGTGAATTGTTATCACTGCAGGACCTTTTGTTACTCACTCCCTCTTACCATAACAAAAAAATGTCTGTTGCCCATTGTTTATATATCACCCCTTGTATTATGGTCAGGCATGTCATGTGATGACTATTTCAGATTGTGTTATATAGGTATAGAGGGTAGTACAGTCTGTGGCGCACTTACCCTCATCTACTGCACGTCATCATCCGTGGAGCGGATGACGGGTGAAAGTAAGGATAAGTGTCATTTGTAACACAGCAAAATAGCTAAAAGCATATTCATTGCAGGACTAAGATATCCTTATGCTTTTTTCCAACAATCAATCATCAAACTGTATTTTAGAACTAGATGGCTAATGTTTGATTGTGCTGGTTCAGATATAGGATAAAATATGTAATTTTTTGCGGTTTTGTGATTTTAGGCCATTTGTGAAGACTATACATGTTTTGAAATTCTGTGGGAGAATTAATATGCTAAAACCGAATGTCATGCTGCAGCAGTTGTTATAACTATGTTCTATTGCTGAGATAATTGGTTAATTATGATGCCTGAAAAATGTATTATGAATTTATGATTGCTTAAAATAAACGAGATAATCCAGGCAACAACGACCCAGATATTTGGGCTGTAAGAAATAATTGATTCACACAAAATAAATTCACCTCAGAGACATGTCTTTTTATTATGTTTATTTGTATTAACAATGGGGGTGACAAACACTGCTCAATTTTTATAAGTCATATGGGGTACATATATTTGTTTCACTCTACCCCATTTATACAAATATTAAAAGCTTTGTTTTAAACTAGTAATCATGTCAAATTAACAAGTACCGTATTTTTCGGACCATAAGACGCACTTTTTCTCCCCAAAAATGTGGGGGGAAAAGTACGTGCGTCTTATGGTCCGAATATGCGTCTTATGGTCCGAATAACAGAGCAGGAGTAAAAACCTTATGGAGCGCTCTCAATGCGCTCTCAATGCGCTGGGTGGGAGCGCACTGGGTGGGAGAGGCAGCAGTTACGAGTGTGGGTAGCGGCGGGTCCTGTCTGCTGCTGCTGCTGCTGCTTTGCCGTCATCCGAGAGGCGGCATCACGTGGCTCCCCCGCTCCCTCCCCTCGCCTCCTCCAAAGTACTGCTGCTGCTGCCTCGCCGTCATCTGAGAGGCGGCATCACGTGGCTCCCCCGCTCCCTCCCCTCGCCTCCTCCAAAGTACTGCTGCTGCTGCCTCGCCGTCATCTGAGAGGCGGCATCACGTGACTCCCCCGCTTCCTCCCCTTGCCTCCTCAAAAGTACTGCTGCTGCTGCCTCGCCGTCATCTGAGAGGCGGCATCACGTGACTCCCCCGCTTCCTCCCCTTGCCTCCTCCAAAGTATTGCTGCTACTGCCTCGCCGTCATCTGTATGTTGTGAGGTAAAAAGGTTCTCGTCTGCTCTGTACTGTGACTATGGCTGTGCTTGTGTGGCTGCCTCTGTCACACACTGTCCCAGAAAAATCTGTGTACCGTATTCTATGTAAATGGCCTGTAAAGCTGATGTCTTTGTCTACAGTATAGATTGTAAGCTTATTACACTATTTGGTTCAGAATATTTTTTTTCCTGTTTTCCTCCTCTAAAAACTAGGTGCGTCTTATGGTCAGGTGCGTCTTATGGTCCGAAAAATACGGGTAAATTACATGATAAAAGAGTGCTCCAAAAAAAGCAATCTACCTTTTTTTGTCATCTGCCAATAGATAAATACCAATGAGTTTAGCTCATGATTGTTGGAGCATCTAGAGCAGTGATGGCTAACCTTGACACTCCAGCTGTTGTTGAACTACACATCCCAGCATGCCCTGCATCAGTTTTAGCATGGCCAAATAGCAAAACTGATGCAGGGCATGCTGGGATGTGTAGTTCAACAACAGCTGGAGTGTCAAGGTTAGCCATCACTAATCTAGAGCTTTCCCTCCCCTCCGTTGTTTCTGCTGCTAAGCCCTGCATGGAGCCATGCTGTCACTGGTGAAAGTAATACTGCAGGGAGATGTTACAGTCTCCTATCCTGCTGCTCAATAGACAGATACTGTTGAGAGATATTTTTTAATGTCATTGTAAAAAAGTACAACAACATTACAATCCAGGTCATCCACATGGGATTGGTATGGGATCCCGGTGGGCGGTATCCCGGCAGGCGGGAGACTAACGCCAGTATCCCGACAGCTGGAATCCCAGCATTGAGCGCAACTTGTCCCCTCGCAGGCTTGCTGCGCTTGCCACGCAGCAGGCCCTGTGGCAATCTTAGGTCACGTGGACCAGGGACATATCTACCCATTGGCCAGTGATAATGCTGATTTTGATTACCTTATAACCTTCACTATATGGGTAAGAGACTTAATACACAATTGGCGTATGGGGTACCGTAAGGGTACGCACTTAGCGTAGCATACGCTCGGCCGTGATCGAGATGCACATGCGGCACGCTCGCTCACAGCTTACGCTTAGTGTCGAGCACGCTATAGGCGAGCGACTACCGTAATGCTACGCTACCAGCGTAGCAGACGCTCGAGACCACGAGGAGATCACGAGCGGCGCAGACGCTCACAAGATGACAATCAGTAAACCTTGAATGTAACACACAGAAAGGATACTCTTATGCTGTAAACTTTGTTCTGAAACACTGTAGCGATATAACGCTGCTTAACCTTGTTAATACTAAAGCTGTTTGAGCGATCGAGACGCTCCTATTACCCTCTGCAATGTAATGAACACACGATACCGTGCTAAGGTTCCAACACCTTTACTAACGAGCTTTTAGTTATATTGAAAAGGGGAAACAGTTACAAGTCATACACTACAAGCTAACATATAATTCTAACAGAATATCTAGACAGAAAATATACAATAACGTTACAATCTTATACTAAACAGAGAGAGAGAATGTGGCCAATACAAACAAAGAGCGAGATGATTACAGAGAATTACTTACACACACTGGGAATGATCGCTGCGCAGCCTGGTACCAGCTCCGAGTTAGTCAATATAAAAACCGTTTGTGGAGAGTGGGAGAGCTGCCCAGGCTGGCTGATCTTATATACACTGAGTACAGTATACTACAAAGGGACCTATAATCTCATTGTTCATTGGACACAGGAATGTCTCCTCGCATCATAACAAAAGGTCATAGGTTAGTTTGAACAGGTGGGCTGTGACTATATCAAACTGCTCAAGTGGGAGGGAATCTGAAGATTCCCGCCGCATGGGTAATGAATCGCAAATATATGAAATGTCCAGAATCTACTAATGGCCATAACTATACGCAGGAGCGATTAATCTTTACCTAACCAACACCGGATTGTTGCTATTAAAATGTTCTTTAGTTAGGTACCAGACACAGCTGTTCAAACCCTGTCTGACCCTTCGTACCATACAAAGAGGAATTCCTCTGTCCAGCGACCATTTACATTAAACAAACTTACAGTCATTATTAAGGGGAACATTATCTATAAAACATACTATTTGGTGTTATTATTTAACGATTGAGTCGCCCGCTAGACGCACACAAACTCTACCGTAAATGCACATACCACGCGCTCGAGCGCATGGCCGAGGCGCCATCACGCGGCTGCGAGTATCCGCACGCACGGGAGAGAATGTGCACGTGCAGCAGGCACGCGCATGAGGTGAATATATGGCAACGTGCAGCATGATATTTTTCTGACTTTGACACCAGGATGGCACTCGTCAGGGGTGCCAGCCGAGCAGGGGTTGCTGCCCGACGGTGCCACCATCGGTCAATGGATGGAATCCCTTAAACCGTAGTGTCTGGCAATACCTGCTGTCCGAGCTGCCTGTGCATCGTCTGGGATGGAGGGCGGAGGATCACTCAGCAGGCAGGAGCTGGCGCCGGTGTCCAGCACTGCACTACAAGGGAGAAACAGAAAATATACTACAACTACCAGCAACCCTTGCTGTCGGTAGCTCCCGGTGGCAAGGGCTGCTGGGAGCTGTAGTTTATTTTCAGTTTCTTCACATAATTTGGTGCAGTGCCATACACCGGTGCCAGCTCATGCCTGTTGAGCGATCCTCCGCTCTCCATCCCAGGCTGCTCGGCACAGCAGGTATTGCCAGACACTACGGCTATCTGCTGGGATGTTGTGGGGTGGGGACTAGGGCTATGTGCTGTGTGGGGAGGCTATGTATGTGCTGGGAGTGGGGGAGACTACTGCTACGTGCTAAGGGCTGTCTACAGCTATGTGCTGGGAGGGAGATGGGGAGTATGGCTATGTGCTTGGGGAGGTGAAGGGCTATGTGCAGGGAAGGGGACTATGGCTATCTATGCTTGCAGGGAACTATTGTTATGTGATGGGAGGGGGGTGGGGACTACTGTATGACTGGGTTGGGAGAGGTGGAGACTATGGCTATGTGCTGCGGGGACTACGGCTATTGCTTGGGGAGGTGGGGGCTATGGCTATTTACTGGGAGGGGACTATGGCTATGTGATGGGGGACTATATGACTGTGGGGGCTTATCTGGCACTGTGGGGGCATATGTGTATCTGGCACCATGGGGGCATATCTGTCACTCTGAGGGCATATCTGACACCATGGAGGCATGTGTATCTGGCACTTTTGGGGCATATCTAGCACTGGGGGGTCATATGTGTATCTGACACCATTGGGGCATATATGGCACTATGAGGGCATATCTGGCACCATGGAGGCATGTGTATCTGGCAATGTTGGGGCATATCTGGCAACATGGGTGCTTAACTGGCACTGTGGGGGGATATGTGTATCTGGCACTTTTGGGGCATATCTAGCACTGGGGGGTCATATGTGTATCTGACACCATGGGGGCATATCTGGCACTATGAGGGGATATCAGGCACCATGGAGGCATGTGTATCTGGCAATGTAGGGGCATATCTGGCAACATGGGGGTATATCTGGCACTTTGGATGCATATGTGTATTTGGCACTGTGGGGGCATATCTAGCACTGTGGGGCAATATCTAGCACTGTGGGGGCATATGTGTATCTGGCACTGTGGAGGCATGTGTGTATCTGGCACTGTGGGGGCATGTGTGTATATGGCACTGTGGGGGCATATGTGTATCTGGCACTATTGGGGGCATATGTGTATCTGGCACTGCACTATTGAGGTCATATGTGTATCATGCCCCCATTTTCATTGACCACACCCCATATGGCATGTGACCACACCCATTTTTTGGCATGTGCGTGCCTATGGCACGCGCACACAGTACCACTATGATTTTTTTTCCACCTGCACCACTGGGTAGTGCGCTGCACTGCACTTTTTTGCACTACTATTTGATTATACTACCTGGCTTTGGGTGGCATTGCCTCCTCAGCCAGGCCAGGCACTCCTCAGTGTTATAAGAATTACTGTGTGGGCATAATGTGTATAAGGGTTACTACTGTGTAGCATCATTTGAATTGGGGGAACTATTGTATGGTCATGCTCCTTTCCCACAAGATCATGTCCCTTTTTTTGCACATGCACCTTCCCTATTTCAAATATGGGGGACACCAGTCCCTTTCTTTGCCAGGGACCCGTAGTTACACCCCTGCTTACCTGGTCCGGTAACGGCATCCTTCCAGCCGCAAATCTGCACAAATGTAATTGTTCTCCACCTGCTCATCGAGTTCTATTGTGATACACAAAATCAGACTTCTACAGGGACTTTCCAATTATAAATTATACCATCAGGATCTCATCTGAGTATATAGAGACTGGCTATCACTGGGCTATCTCATTTTCAATATTAATTAGTGAATGTAACAAATGATTTGATATATACAGTCTATAACAACAGACAGCACAGCACTTGTCATATTGTTGCGATTGCAATTGATACATTCATAATGTGATATTGTCTTGTTTGAATCCGTTTTGTACTGTGCACAGTATTTTTTTATTTTTATTGTGATATTTTATATATATATATATATAAATACTTTTTATACATCCAATCATAGTTTACTTTAAGGCTAATTGATCACTAGTGCGGAGCTGTGCCGCTGGACACTGGCCATGCACTAGCAGACAGTCACCAGGTACAGTCAGAGCCGGACTATGGGGGGTCGAGGCACAGGACTGCACTGCCCTGTATTAGGCTAGGGCAGTGGATGGAGTGGAAGCACGGGGTTGGGACTACACGACACTCACAGCCCAGCAGCATGGAGGAGAGGGAGAGAGGACAATGAGCTACTAAAGTACATGCAGTCAGCGTACCCTGTCTGTAATGTGGGGGGTGGGGGGGGAGACACTATATAGTCTGTCTGTATGTGTGTCTGTGACTGAATATATGTATGTATGTGACTATGTATATATGTATTTTTGTGTGTGTATAAGTATCTACTGTATTTATGTGTGTTTTAGTGTGTGACTGTATGTGAATAAGTGTGTAACTATACACAGTATGTATGTGACTGTATTTGTATATACTGCACGTGTGACTGTACTGTATATCATATGTATGTGTTTTGTGTGTGACTATGTATGTAAGTGTATATGTGTCTGCCTATGGGCAGGATCAGATATACTAATGGCAAATGTGGTTTGACCGCATTCCCCATATAAAATTATAAATATATTTATTTGCACTGGTCCACATTTCCATTTTCTATTTGCATTCCCCATATTCCCTTTATAGATGGTGTTTTCTATAGGGGTATGACTGTATGGCGTAACATGAATAAGAGAAACTACTGTGCGGTGCAATGTGATACTGTGTGGCATAATTTGAATTGGAAGTATGATTGTGTGTCCATGCCCCTTCCCTTCCCCACAAGGACACATTTCATTTTTGACACGCCTCCCTTATTTCAAATATGTGTATGTGTGTGTGTATGTGTGTGTGTGTGTGTGTGTGTGTGTGTGTGTGTGGGGGAGGGGATGGGCCTGCCCCTGACTTTGCAAGGGGCGCTCGGAACCCTAGATAAACCCCTGGCTATGCGCTGAGAGAGGGATGGAGACTACGGCTATGTCCTGGAAGGGGGAGGGAGACTATGGCTATGTGCTGAGGGAGGGATGGAGACTACGGATATGTCCTGGAAGGGGGATGGAGACTATGGCTATGTGCTGGAAGGGGGATCGGGACTACTTCTGTGTGCTGGGAACAGAATGAAGACTACGGCTATGTGCTGGGAGGGGAATGGGGACTACTTCTATGCTGGGAGGAGGTGGGGACTACAGCTATGTGCTCGGGACAGGAGGTTATCTACAGTACATATTGGCCAGGATGGCACACACCAGGTGCACTGGCCGTGGAGGGGGCGCTTTCTGGTGTTGCCACCCTTGGCCAGGGGGTGGAATCACTTAGTAGTGGCAGTGCCAGGGCAGGTGGTTCACACAGCAGCCAGGAGCTTGCACCGGTGTTCGGCACTGCAATGGACCACAGTGAAGAAACTCAAAATAAACTACTAGAATACTATCCTTAATATATCACTACATAGCAGAGATACCTTTTCATTGCCATTAATATTTGATTATACCCCCTGGCTCCGGGTGGCATCGCCGGGCAGTGCCCCTCCTAGGCCGCGCCCCACCTCGGCCGCGCCAGGCTCTGCTGATTTCTCCACAGTGTGACAAGGATTACTACTGTACTACTGTGAAATGTAATTTTAATTGGGAGTACTATTGTGTGGTCATGTCCCTTTCCCACAAGATCATGCCCCTTTTTGCACATGCGCCTTCCCTATTTCAAATACGGGGGCGCCAGTCTCTTACTTTACCAGGGGCGCCCGGACCCCTAGATACACCTCTGCCGCTGACAACCTCTTACAGAAACTGAGGGACATCATCGCACAATGGCTTACCCCACTTAGACTCTCCTGGGGATTTGTGATATTGGACAACACCACCAATATTGTGAGTGCATTACATCTAGTCAAATTCCAGCACGTCCCATGTTTTGGACATACAATTAATTTGGTTATGCAGAATTATTTGAGAAATGACGGGCGTGCAGGAGATGCTGTCAGTGGCCCAAAAAATTGCGGGACACTTTCGACATTCAGCCACTGCAGTGCCAGTCCTAGATGAGTCAGGTGTTTGTGCCGCACACTTGTCACTTAGTTTAGTCATACATCAACCTTGGTAAACCTCTTTTACTTCTATGCATCATGTGCTGTTTGGGGAATAGTTTTTTAAGTGTCATCCTGTCTGCCACTGCAGTGCAAGGTGGGCAAGGTGTTTGTGCCACACACTTGTGTCGCTTAGCTTAGTCATACAGCTACCTCATTTCACCTCTTTTACTTCTTTGCATGATGTGCTGTTTGGGGCCTATTTTTAAATCTGCCATCCTGTCTGTCACTGCAGTGCCACTCCTAGATGGGCCAGGTGTTTGTGTCGGCCACTTGGGTCGCTTAGCTTAGTCATCCAGCGACCTTGTTGCAACCTCTTGGCCTAAAAACAATATTGTGAGGTGTGAGGTGTTCATAATGGGTGTGGTATGGTATGCCGGCGGTCGGTCTCTGGCGACCAGCATACCGGCGCCGGGAACCCGAAAAATTACCCCCAAATTCTATGATTTTAGCTTTTTTTTTCTTAAAAAATCCAAAACCAAAACCCAAAAGGGTGGTTTTAGCAAAACCAATCCAGATCCAAAACACGAGCATGGATCCAGATCCAAAACCAAAACACGAAAAGTGCCCGCTGCACATCTCTAGTGATTAGTATACTATGCACGTAATGGTATTATTATTATTATTATTATTATTATTATTATTTATGTGTGATGGTATTAATGTAATATGTGGGTGCTATTAGCGTGAAGTGGTGAGGGCTATTAAGGTTATATAGTGGAAATATAAATGTAATCTGTAGTCTGATGGGGTAATCAAAAATAATGCTAGTTGGGGGAAAGAGGTAAATTTTAAATTAAGTTAAACTTATTTAGCGTTGGGGCTAGTATTGGAAGGAAGGCCCAAAGTGTTCAGCATTCCTGAAGAAAGATCCCGCCCCCTCCACAGATCCCACCCCCATTTAGGGCTGCTCCCAGAAATTTCCTGGGCTTGTTTTTCTATCCCAATCTGCCCCCGGTGAGGTGTATAGTCAGCGTCGGACTGGGGAATGAAGGGCCCACCGGGGGAATGCTGTTGTAGGGGCCCATGCTTAAGGGTGTGGCCAGCCACCACAGAGGTTTGGCTAACCATTACAAGTACATGTTCTGTGCCCCTTGGTAAATATATAATAAACCATGTTCTTATGAAGTATAATGCATAATTTATGTGCACTAGGATAGAGACTGGAACCTGATCCCTAGAGGTGGAGGAGGGCCCACAGGTAGTGGGGCCTACCGGTGGTTTCCCCTGTTCCCCTGTGGGCCAGTCCGACTCTGTGTATATTACAAAGTCAACAGCTGGGTTTGGATCGAATGGGATACCTCAGGCACGGGGATAGGCACAGGAGTGACAGGAAACAGGAACTGGACACAGCAGTGACAGGAAACAGGAACTGGGCACAGGAGTGACAGGAACTGATTTCACCTCCCTCGTTACCGTATAACTTGGCCCGGTCACCACCCCCCTCCTGCATTGCTGGTGTTGCAATGTCATTATGCTGCATCTGTCCTTCCCTGTCTCTTTCAGCCCCCAAGGAACCAAGCAGCCTTGTGCCCAATAGGAAAACTGCCTGCCGCCGGGCAAACACTGTGACTGACAGAGGATATTTACAGACAGCAGCAGCCCCACTGCTGTCCCTGCAGACACGAGACACCCTGACTGTGGTCAGGTGAGTCTCTCCTGGGTCCTGGCACCCTCACCACACTGTTTATCTACTGTGATCAATGTAGTAAAAAATCTGAATGAATCTGTTGCCGGCTCTGCCTGAGAAACTGTGTAAGACCCCTAGAACAATGCTACATAGGTCTTCGCCCTAAGAGCCGCCTTTTTCCTATAGAGACAACGCTCTCACCGGTACTGAGATGCTTCCAAGTCTTATCTCTGGGTAGTAAGGGCATACACAAGTAGCCAGGTGACAGCAGGAAGTAGGCTGAAGTAGATTGGTTTTATTGTCATTAAATATTCAACGCATGAACAATCAATGAAATTTTCATGTAAGCAAGAAACAATCATCACAAAATATGTATACCACAAAGAACAATACCATAAGATACTTTAAAAAAGCCATAGAGACATAGTAACACATAGACAGATACAACAATCCTATCTACATTTAGAACCATTAAGCATTGTTATAGCCCTAGGAAAAAAGCTATCTTTCAGCCGGCTGGTCTTACACAATATCGATCTATAGCGTGAGTTTGAAGGAAGCAGAGTAAACATCCCATGATTAGGATGAGTCGCATCCCCCAGTATACTCCCAGCCTTCGCAAGCAGCCTCTTCTCATAAACAGACTGAATACTAGGCAATTGTAAACCAATTATCTTGCCAGCAGTTTTCACAATTCTTTCCAACGACTTACGCTCTGTAATACTACAATTTCCAAACCAGGCTAAAATACCGTAAGTAAGAACACTCTCGATAATACATGAGTAAAAATTAATTAAAATTACCTCTTTTATACCTGCTGATTGCATCTTCCTAAGAAAATATAAATGCTGTTGAGCTTTCTTTATAACAGCATTAACATGAGAATTCCATGACAAGTCATTAGATATAGTCATGCCTAAAAATCTAAAAGATGTTACAATCTCCACCTCTTGCTTATCTAAAACTAAGGGACCATAAAATGAAGCGGGACTGGAGTTATAGGGAATAATTCAGAGTTGATCACAACGGAGAGAGTTAAATTCGGTTGGGTTATATATATTTTTTTCTGTGCAGGGTAAATACTGGCTGCTTTATTTTTACACTGCAATTTAGATTTCAGTTTGAACACACCCCATCCAAATCTAACTCCCTCTGCAAATGTTATATCTGCCACCCCCCCCCTGCATTGCACATGGTTTTGCCCAACTACTAACAAATTTGCTGCTGCGATCAACTCTGAATCAGGCTCATAGTGTTTTGCAGATAACAGGCACTGGAACAGCAGAATTACTGGCAGCACTCCGGATACAGTGCTGAAGGCAATACTTGGAAAGAACAGGAGATGCAGAGCGCAGGAGACTGTAGACCCTACTGGAAGGATAAAGTGAAACCAGGGCCAATATTTACAAAAAAATCGAGTTTGTCCGATTTGTGTTTTTTTTTCTAAGTCCCAACACGGGAATTCACTAAGCACAAATTTCGGCAGTGTTTGGGCTATTCGTAATGGTTTTAATGGCAAAGTTCAAAAATACGAATGAATAGACCATCGGTCAAACGCGGCTGTAATTTCATACAACACGGATATTCACTATTCATTCGTATTCGGGTGTTAGTCCCTGAGTGCTCAATCGCGGTCGTATTTTTTTGCGATTCGTTAAAAAAAGCGGCAAAAAAATAGACCTGCTTTTTTCAGGCGTGTTTACATGTGTTGCAACTTACAAATCACTCACACCTGAATAAGGATGCCTATAAAAGGATCTTAGGCCCATTTCAATCCACCTACACTCAGAAATGGCAGCAGGACTGTGGGCAAGTGATATTTTGTGTGCTGTGGGATTCATCAGACTCAGACATCAACCTGTAAGTAACCAGGGCCAGGAAACTGAACATGGTCAGCAGGTTGTACAGGTTCCGCGGAGGCTGCGCAGGCCTCGTTTTTTTAGGGGGCGTTTAAACTTGAACGCATTGTCCGATGATACGGTCATACAGATGTTCCGTCTAAATCGTAACAACATTTTCCATCTGTATGACCTTGTCAAACTGGGACAAGACCCTGAGACAGCACGCTCTCGCTCTGTCTCAGGCCTGCACAAACTCCTGGCTGTGTTTCACTTTATGGCTACTGGGAGCTTTCAGGCTGTGTCTGGGGATGTCATAGGAATCTCACAGCCCTCATTTTCAAGAATATTAACACAGGTGATGTATACCTAACTATCTCCTCTGTTTTTTGTTTTTTAAAATTTCTCGGTGGCCAGTTCTGTCCTAAAATCTCATGTTTATTTTTCTTTCAAATATACACACAGGTGTTGGCTTTTTTGCAGCCCCACATCGATGCCTCAATCTGCTTCCCTACCCAGGAGTCTCAGTGGCATGCCGTCAGGGTAGATTTCTATGAGCTGGCTGGCATGCCCAATGTGCTGGGAGCCATAGATTGCACACATATTCAGCTGAGACCACCTAGGGGCAGGCAGCACATCTATACTAATCATCATCTAGAGCACTCCACAAATGTGCAGGTGGTTTGTGATGCAAATCTCAAAATAATGAGTGTTGTTGCTGGTTACCCTGGGGGCTGCCATGACTCCTTCATCCTCAGTCAGTCATCCCTCTTTGATAAGTTTGAGGACGGACAAATGCCAGATGGGTGGCTGCTGGGTATGTAATTTGATATGTGTAGGCCTGCGTCTACTTTGTCCAAATACAGGGGCAGATGTATTAACCTGGAGAAGGCATAAGGAAGTGATAAACCAGTGATATGTGCAAGGGGATAAAGGCACCAGCCAATCAGCTCCAATATGTAAATTATCATTTAGGGACAGATTGCCCGCTGCCTTTATTACCTTGCACATATCACTGGTTTATCACTTCCTTATGCCTTCTCCAGGTTAATACATCTGCCCCACAGTGTGTTACTGTTGTGTTGCTGTATCTTAACATGAATCACGTTACTATATCTGTCTTTTAGGTGATGGAGGATATGGCTGTTTCTCTTGGCTTCTAACTCCATTGTCCCGACCTGATACCCCTGCTGAACACAATTACAATCATGCACATAAGTCCACGCGGAATGTGATAGAAAGATGTTTTGGTGTGCTGAAATCTAGGTTTCGGTGTCTGGATAAGTCTGGTGGCCTTTTGTTGTATAGTCCCTTGAAGGTGACTCAAATTGTGTTCTGCTGCTTTCTTCAAAACATGTGTTTGCAACAACATCTGCCACATGTTGAGGAGGAGGAGGAGGAGGACGAAGAAAGCAGCCAGCAAGCAGAGGAATTAGAGACATCTGGTGATACTTGGAGTACAGATGTAGGGAGGCAGGTTAGGCAAGACCTCATAAATCGTTATTTTTAAGGTAAGTTTTGTTTGCTTATTTCATTTGTTGTGTAAGCCTAAATATTTGTTTCTCTAACGTCCTAAGTGGATGCTGGGGACTCCGTAAGGACCATGGGGAATAGCGGCTCCGCAGGAGACTGGGCACAAAAGTAAAGCTTTAGAACTACCTGGTGTGCACTGGCTCCTCCCCCTATGACCCTCCTCCAAGCCTCAGTTAGATTTTTGTGCCCGAACGAGAAGGGTGCACACTAGGTGGCTCTCCTGAGCTGCTTAGTGAAAAGTTTAGTTTTAGGTTTTTTATTTTCAGTGAGACCTGCTGGCAACAGGCTCACTGCATCGAGGGACTAAGGGGAGAAGAAGCGAACTCACCTGCGTGCAGAGTGGATTGGGCTTCTTAGGCTACTGGACATTAGCTCCAGAGGGACGATCACAGGCCCAGAGCCGCGCCGCCGGCCCCCTTACAGAGCCAGAAGACAGAAGAGGTCCGGAAAATCGGCGGCAGAAGACGTCCTGTCTTCAACAAGGTAGCACACAGCACTGCAGCTGTGCGCCATTGCTCTCAGCACATTTCACACTCCGGTCACTGAGGGTGCAGGGCGCTGGGGGGGGCGCCCTGAGACGCAATAAAAACACCGTGGATGGCAAAAAATGCATCACATATAGCTCCTGGGCTATATGGATGAATTTAACCCCTGCCAGAATACATAGAAAAACGGGAGATAAGGCCGCCGATAAGGGGGCGGAGCCTATCTCCTCAGCACACTGGCGCCATTTTCCCTCACAGCTCCGTTGGAGGGAAGCTCCCTGGCTCTCCCCTGCAGTCACTACACTACAGAAAGGGTTAAAAAAGAGAGGGGGGGGGCACTAATTACGCGCAGTATTAAAGATACAGCAGCTATAAGGGGAAAAACACTTATATAAGGTTATCCCTGTATATATATAGCGCTCTGGTGTGTGCTGGCAAACTCTTCCTCTGTCTCCCCAAAGGGCTAGTGGGGTCCTGTCCTCTATCAGAGCATTCCCTGTGTGTGTGCTGTATGTCGGTACGTTTGTGTCGACATGTATGAGGAGAAAAATGATGTGGAGACGGAGCAGATTGCCTGTAATAGTGATGTCACCCCCTAGGGGGTCGACACCTGAGTGGATGAACTGTTGGAAGGAATTACGTAACAGTGTCAGCTCTGTATTAAAGACAGTGGTTGACATGAGACAGCCGGCTACTCAGCTTGTGCCTGTCCAGACGTCTCATAGGCCGTCAGGGGCTCTAAAGCGCCCATTACCTCAGATGGCAGATATAGACGCCGACACGGATACTGACACCAGTGTCGACGGTGAAGAGACAAATGTGACTTCCAGTAGGGCCACACGTTACATGATTGAGGCAATGAAAAATGTTTTACACATTTCTGATAATACGAGTACCACCAAAAAGGGGTATTATGTTCGGTGAGGAAAAACTACCTGTAGTTTTCCTGAATCTGAGAAATTAAATGAGGTGTGTGATGATGCGTGGTTTTCCCCCGATAACAACTGATAATTTCTAAAATGTTATTGGCATTATATCCTTTCCCGCCAGAGGTTAGGGTGCGTTGGGAAACACCCCCTAGGGTGGATAAAGCGCTCACACGCTTGTAAGAACAATGGCTCTACCCTCTCCTGAGATGGCCGCCCTTAAGGATCCTGCTGATAGAAAGCAGGAGGGCATCCTAAAAGGTATTTACACACATACTGGTGTTATACTGCGACCAGCAATCGCCTCAGCCTGGATGTGCAGTGCTGGGTTGGCGTGGTCGGATTCCCTGACTGAAAATATTGATACCCTAGATAGGGACAGTATATTATTGCCTATAGAGCATTTAAAAGATGCATTTCTATATATGCGTGATGCACAGCGGAATATTTGCCGACTGGCATCAAGTCTAAGTGCGTTGTCCATTTCTACCAGTAGAGGGTTATGGACACGACAGTGGTCAGGTGATGCGGATTCCAAACGGCATTTGGAAGTATTGCCTTATTAAGGGGAGGAGTTATTTGGGGTCGGTCTTTCAGACCTGGTGGCCACGGCAACAGCTGGGAAATCCACGTTTGTACCCCAGGTCACCTCTCAACATGAGAAGACGCCGTATTATCAGGCGCAGTCTTTTCGTGGGCAAGCGGGCAAAAGGTTCCTCATTTCTGCCCCGTGACAGAGGGAGAGGAAAAAGGCTGCAGAAATCAGCCAGTTCCCAGGAACAGAAACCCTCTCCCGCCTCTGCCAAGCCCTCAGTATGACGCTGGGGCTTTACAAGCAGAATCAGGCACGGTGGGGGCCCGTCTCAATTAATTTCAGCGCGCAGTGGGCTCACTCGCAAGTAGACCCCTGGATCCTTCAGGTGATATCTCAGGGGTACAAATTGGAATTCGAGATGTCTCCCCCTCGCCGTTTCCTAAAGTCGGCTTTACCGATGTCTCCTTCTGACAGGGAGACAGTTTTGGAAGCCATTTACAAGCTGTATTCCCAGCAGGTGATAATCAAGGTACCACTCCTGCAACAGGGAACGGGGTATTATTCCACACTGTTGTGGTACCGAAGCCGGACGGCTCGGTGAGACCGATTCTAAATCTAAAATCTTTGAACACTTACATACAGAGGTTCAAATTCAAGATTGAGTCACTCAGAGCAGTGATTGCGAACCTGGAAGAAGAGGACTACATGATGTCTCGGGACATCAAGGATGCTTACCTTCATGTCCCAATTTACCCTTCTCACCAAGGGTACCTCAGGTTTATGGTACAGAACTGTCACTATCAGTTTCAGACGCTGCCGTATGGATGGTCCACGGCACCCCGGGTCTTTACCAAGGTAATCGCCGAAATGATGATACTCCTTCGAAGGAAGGGAATTTGAGTTATCCCTTACTTTGACGATTCCCTGATAAGGGTAAGATCCAGGGAACAGTTGGAGGTCGGTGTAGCACTATCTCAGGTAGTGTTGCGGCAGCACGATTGGATTCTCAATATTCCAAAATCGCAGCTGATTCCGACGACTCGTCTTCTGTTCTTAGGGATGATCCTGGACACAGTTCAGAAAAAGGTGTTTCTCCCGGAGGAGAAAGTCAGGGAGTTATCCGAGCTAGTCGGGAACCTCCTATAACCGAGCCAAGTCTCAGTACATCAATGAAATGGTTCTGGGAAAAATGGTGGCTTCCTATGAAGCAATCCCATGCGGCAGATTCCACGCAAGAACTTTCCAGTGGGACCTGCAGATGCATCAGCGGATAACCCTGTCACCAAGCACAAGGGTGTCTCTCCTGTGGTGGTTGCAGAGTGCTCATCTTCTAGAGGGCCGCACATTCAGGACTGGGTCCTGGTGACCACGGATGCCAGCCTGCGAGGCTGGGGAGCAGTCACACAGGGAAGGAATTTCCAGAGCTTATGGTCAAGCCTGGAGACATCACTTCACATAAATATCCTGAAGCTAAGGGCCATTTATAATGCTCTAAGCTCAGCAAGACCTCTGCTTCAAGGTCACCCGGAGTTGATCCATTCGGACAACATCACGGCAGTCACCCACGTAAATAGACAGGGTGACACAAGAAGCAGAAGGGCAATGGCAGAAGCTGCAAGGATTCTTCGCTGGGCGGAAAATCATGTGATAGCACTGTCAGCAGTATTCATTCCGGGAGTGGACAACTGGGAAGCAGACTTCCTCAGCAGACACGACCTCCACCCGGGAGAGTGGGGACTTCACCCAGAAGTCTTCCACATGTTTATAAAACTCGAAAGTATTGCGCCAGGTCAAGGGACCCTCAGGCAATAGCTGTAGATGCTCTGGTAACACAGTGGGTGTACCAGTCAGTGTATGTGTTCCCTCCTCTGCCTCTCATAACCAAGGTGATGAAAAATTATAAGATGGAGAGGAGTAAGAACTATATTCGTGGCTCCGGATTGGCCAAGAAGGACTTGGTAACCGGAACTTCAAGAGATGCTCACGGAGGATCCGTGGCCTCTACCTCTAAGAAGGGACCTGCTCCAGCAAGGACCCTGTCTGTTCCAAGACTTACCGCGGCTGCGTTTAACGGCAGGGCGGTTGAACGCCAGATCCTGAAGGAAAAAGGCATTCCGGATGAAGTCATCCCTATCCTGATCAAAGCCAGGAAAGATATAACCGCAAAACATTATCACCGCATTTGGCGAAAATATGTTGCGTGGTGCGAGGCCAGTAAGGCCCCGACGGAGGAATTTTCAACTAGGTCGATTCCTACATTTCCTGCAAACAGGAGTGTCTATGGGCCTGAAATGGGGGTCCATTAAGGTTCAAATTTCGGCCCTGTCAATTTTCTTCCAAAAAAGAACTAGCTTCAGTCCCTGAAGTTCAGACGTTTGTGAAAGGGGTACTGTATATACAGCCTCCTTTTGTGCCTCCAGTGGCACCTTGGGATCTAAATGTAGTTTTTGGGTTCCAAAAGTCACATTGGTTGAACCACTTAAATATGTGGAGTTAAAATATCTCACATGGAAAGTGGTCATGCTGTTGGCCCTGGCCTGGGCCAGGTGCGTGTCAGAATTGGCGGCTTTATCCTGTAAAAGCCCTCATCTGATTTTTCCATTCGGACAGGGCGGAATTGAGGACTTGTCCTCAGTTTCTCCCTAAGGTGGTTTTCAGCGTTTCACCTGAATCAATCTATTGTGGTGCCTGCGGCTACTAGGGACTTGGAGGACTCCAAGTTGCTAGACGTTGTCAGAGCCCTGGAAATATAGGTTTCCAGGACGGCTGGAGTCAGAAAATCTGACTCGTTGTTTATTCTGTATGCACCCAACAAGCTGGGTGCTCCTGCTTCTAAGCAGACTATTGCTCGTTGGATTTGTAGTACAATTCAGCTTGCACATTCTGTGGCAGGCCTGCCACAGCCAAAATCTGTAAAAGCCCATTCCACAAGGAAGGTGGGCTCATCTTGGGCGGCTGCCCGAGGGGTCTCGGCTTTACAACTTTGCCGAGCAGCTACTTGGTCAGGAGCAAATACGTTTGTAAAATTCTACAAATTTGATACCCTGGCTGAGGAGGACCTGGAGTTCTCTCATTTGGTGCTGCAGAGTCATCCGCACTCTCCCTCCCGTTTGGGAGCTTTGGTATAATCCCCATGGTCCTTACGGAGTCCCCAGCATCCACTTAGGATGTTAGAGAAAATAAGAATTTACTTACCGATAATTCTATTTCTCGTAGTCCGTAGTGGATGCTGGGCGCCCATCCCAAGTGCGGATTGTCTGCAATACTGGTACATAGTTATTGTTACCAAAAAATCGGGTTATTGCTGTAGTGAGCCATATTTTCTAGAGGCTCCTCTGTTATCATGCTGTTAACTGGGTTTAGATCACAAGTTATATGGTGTGATTGGTGTGGCTGGTATGAGTCTTACCCGGGATTCAAAATCCTTCCTTATTGTGTACGCTCGTCCGGGCACAGTATCCTAACTGAGGCTTGGAGGAGAGTCATAGGGGGAGGAGCCAGTGCACACCAGGTAGTTCTAAAGCTTTACTTTTGTGCCCAGTCTCCTGCGGAGCCGCTATTCCCCATGGTCCTTACGGAGTCCCCAGCATCCACTACGGACTACGAGAAATAGAATTATCGGTAAGTAAATTCTTATTTTCCCCATTTTTCAATTAAAAACCATTACTCAGAATGTGTCTGTCTCCTTGAGACATACAAACATACCCTCGCTTTATGCTATACAAATGTAGCATGTGTATTGTGTTTATTTAAAAACTCAAAACAACAGATTATGAGTGGTATGCATGAAGTCTGGATAAGTGTTAATAAATTTGGATTGATAATTTACTACAAGCACACATAATCCACAGAGTAATTTATTTGGTATTTTACTTTATGATTGTGTATAACGTCCTAATGCACAGGTTCTAAAATGCGGCCCTCAGGACCCCACACAGTGCATGTTTTGAAGGTAACCCAGTAGAAGCACAGGTGTATGAATTACTCACAGACACATTTTAAAAGGTTCACAGGTGGAGCTAATTATGTCACTTGTGATTCTGTGAGACCTGCAAAACATGCACTGTGTGTGGTCCTGAGGCCCGAGTTTGAGAACCTGTGTCCTAATTAAACAGTCCTCCACATATAATATGTTAGCCTTGAGGAATACATGTGTCCCTATGTGTGATGCTCCATCGTATTTAAGGGACACAAACTTAGTCTCATCCAAAATAATTTATTTCGTAATGTTTGCTGCAGTAAACTTGCTGATTTGTAAGTAAATACACAGTTTGCCACATAAATACATTATTATACACATTTTTTGTGTTTTGTTTTTTTAAATTCACATTTCTTTGTTTCTGCATCATGTGTAAGAAACTGATTACTCATTTTTAACACACACAAACATGGCCCAAAAATAATGACATTCATTTTGGCACTGAATTATCTATATTCAATCACAACATATTAAAACCTTTTTAACCAACTCAATTGTGTTATTCTTGTAATGTTGTATATAGAAGAAAGGTAAAATAGTTAACAATTACATTGTAATTTGTATTGGCTGCAAAATATGAGAATGATTGGAATCTAGAAAGAGTAATGATTAGAAAAAAATCAAGTGGTCTGGTTACTTCCTGCTAAAGACATTTTGCCTGGCTGCCAATTATTGTGTCTGCAGTATATAAGAATGATTGGAATCTAGAAAGAGTAATGATTAGAAAAAAATCAAGTGGTCTGGTTACTTCCAGCTAACATCTATGTGCAGCTCAAACAACATTTCCCTCCTCCCAAAAAAAATCAAAGATGGTAAAGAATAAATGTGCGTACAAATTTCCTGTTGTTTGTACCACTTATAATTAATGATGTTGTACAAATTGTCAAGGAGCTAAGTGTTATATCTATTTTGACAAACATACACTTACTAAGTATTTTGATTTACTTCTCTGAAATTAAAAATTAAATACAATTGTACTAAAAGTACCAAAACAGCGCTAAAACAATAATGGAATAAATGAAATGAATGGATGTATGCAGACAGGTGGAAAGGATCAATCAATATTTAATAAATGTCTATTTGGTCAGTTAAAAATAATTTGTTGCACATAAACGAACATCATAAGAGCATATTTAAAACATGACTGACTTTGAGCAAGCCAGAGGACCCTATACGGGACACTTATAATTAACCAGTGGTTCGTACCTACCTATTGGATCTTGTGGCACTATCATCCAGGATATTTGGACGGTGGACCTTTTAAAACAAGCTGGGACTCTGTCTGACGACCCTTCCATTGCTAAACGGAGAATCTACTTTCCCCCAACCGGTGTACTGAAATCTCTCTTTGTTGAGACATCACCAGGGAATCTGGCATTGGTTCTTCCAGGATCGGTAACTATCAACGGAGAGACTTACATCAGTTTGGCCCAGGATATACAGGTCTACCAACCACTGGTTAATTATAAGTGTCCCGTATAGGATCCTCTGGCTTGCGCAAAGTCAGTCATGTTTTAAATATGCTCTTATGATGTTCATTTATGTGCAACAAATTATTTTTAACTGACCAAATAGACATTTATTAAATATTGATTGATCCTTTCCACCTGTCTGCATACATCCATTAATTTCATTTATTCCATTATTGTTTTAGCGCTGTTTTGGTACTTTTAGTACAATTGTATTTACTGTTTAGTTTGGAGTGACGGTTCAATTTTTTACAGCTGCTTTAGTAGAATTAGCCCTGTCAAGCGCGAGGCATACCCACTCCTGTGAGTGAGGTTAGGTTCCTCTTTCTGAAATTAAAAATGTGTGGTTTATTTGTTAATTTTTTTTGGGTGGCTGCTTGTCCTGCCCTTTGCCTTTACCACTGTCATGTTGGCGTGCTCTGGTGGAACGTCTTGGTGGTGATGACACTGGCGTGATATTTGGAGTAGTCGTACCAGAACTGCTGCTTGTTTGCTGTTGGTGCATGGATCTGAGTGTTTCATTGAGGTTAGTGAGGGTGGCATTGAGTTCACATGTAGCAGCATTTTGATTGTCTACAATTCGGAATAAAGTTTAATTTATCTTTTGATTGTTTTGAAAAATGTTCATATAGCTTTGCTGTTGTCTGTGCTGTTCTTCCATTAGTCTGCTCTGTTCTTCCATTATGCGCTGTAAGTTGGCCATGACCTGTGTATTGTCTGCACGCATGAGTTCCATGGTATTGCCAATTCTCGTGGTTTGTTCATTTTGTCTACTCATATTTCTGGTTATTCTTCTGAGGTGACATGGTAGGCTTGCAAACATTTGTGTCTGCCTACACAGACAATCTTCATTAGTGGCCTGCTGTCTAGCCCAAATGTTCCAAAACACGTGATCAGGGCCTTGTGTTACTGGTGTTGTTGGGCTGTGTTGCGGTGGTGGTGTGCTTTGCTGTGGTGGTGTACTCACAGGTGCTGGGGGGCTGATTCCTTGGCTTAATGGCTGCATTTCTAACATGATTGTCTCATCCATGTCACTGTGTTGCTGTTGTCGCGGAGAGATGCTGTTACCAGGAGTAGAAGCTGAAATTTTGATAAAATATCTGTTAGCTATCCATATGTTTGATAAATTATAACAAATCACTACACATGGAACACATGTCATTGACTGTTGCTTTCAGATATCCTGCCTAGCAACATCATCGCTCATAACTTAAATACATACATATGCCTGTTTGTGGCAAATATGTCTGGATACTTCATTGTGAAAGCAAACACATTAGTTTTATTGTAGATCAGACATACTCCACCATAAAAACACATTGTAATCCATAATGTGTTACCTTATAGCTTTTCAAAAACAAACATAGTAATGTTTTTATATGTATTTGGCAATGTTAGGTCAAACACACATGAGAAAATTTGTTAAACAACCTTACTATTTTCCAAAATGAAACATGAGTTTCTGTTGGAGCATCTTACACACAATGTGCTACTGTATGGCTGAAGTGGACATACATACATTTACAGGATGTGGACAAGGCCATTTCTGTAGGATTACATTTCATGTTTTACTGACTTTGGTAAGTATATCAGATTTTGATGTGTTTTGACTTAATGCGTTTAAGTAAAAGTTTAATTACGATCTGAAATTTCTTAAATTTATTTCAGTTTGATACTCACAATCAAGATGAGGGGAGTGTGGTTCACGTCTTGGAGGTGTGTCCAAAATTTGGAGTGGGGGGACCGAACATACTGTCGATAATCTTCGTGGCGGGGTAACCTGCTGTGGTTGGCCCTGGACATCAGACCTTGCTTTCTTTGCTGCCACATGTTTATTTTGGTGGTGTGTTACAGAAGTCCGACTTCTGCTGCTCCAGACTTCTTTTGATGGACCTAGTATTGAAAGTTAAATGTTGTTATGGCCATTCCTTTACAAACATATCCTATACTACAATGGACACTTTACCTGCTTCCGCAGCGTCATCATCATCAGATGTCATGGGAGTTACTGTAGGACAAGCAGTACTGCTTTTTTCCAACACTGTAAAACCAAAATAAAAACTCATGTATTCATGCTATTGTTGATACATCCACCCATTATGCTTGTAAACATTAATTCTGTAAAAAATGTTTTTTTTTTTTTTTTTCTTAAAAACATAAGGACCGTAAACCAAAAAACCACTACATAAAAAAAAAACATTGTCCAATAACCATATGCACTATGGAAAGTGCAACACAGGAAAACATGTACAGGACACAGACATAGGACACAAGTAAAAATACATACACTAACAACCAAAAACACACACATCTTCATTTTGTAATGAAAGGAAAAATTTTACAGATGCAATATAGAAATTGCTCTGTGATGTGGCACTCGAAACACACATTACCACTATATGAGCCAAACAAAAAAAGCCAAAGAAAATAATAATAATTAGACTGCAGTGTTGTGTCAGGGTACAAATACAGACTCAAATTGAACATACAAATAGTGGGTTTATCTAAAAAATTATTACATTCAGTACTAATGACATTACACATGTAAGTGGTTTCCAAACCACTTTCCACTACTCCAGCCACTGTTTTTGCAACATTGCACATGGATAACCTAAATATAAAAAAACATAGTCCAAATTAAAAACTTAAAAATGTGCAAAAGGAAACATTATTGCTGGACAATTCAATGACACACCAAGTCCAAGCTACACATGGAAAATATACAGAAAAAAACCACATGACATACAATAAAGTAAGATGTTACATTGGCTTTTGGAGAAAACATTACCAAAAAAAAAAAAAATTTATTTGCTGACACACACTTGAAAATGGGAGTAATATGCAACGTCACATGACACACATTTGAAAAAACAAACAAAAAAAAAAGTAAGGTCATAGAATGTTAATGCAAATACACATGCTCACCATTCTTCCTGGGCCTATCTGAATCCCGGACATGGGTTGCAGAGACTACTTCAGGAGGTATTACACTCCGCATGGGCTCCTCATACTCCAGATATCTTGCAATATAGGGCTGCCCACCACCGGTTTTTCAAGCCGACTTCGCCTCCTTGGCCATTTTGGACTTGACACGTCGCTTTATGTCATAGTATTGTTTGCGGCACGTGTCCTCCGTCTGCTTGACAACCCCCTCACTATTGACAGCAGCAACAACTCTCGCCCACAACACCGTCTTCTTCCGTGTTGGCACCTTGGTGGACTCAGGCCCAAATAGCTGCCGCTGATAATTCATCAGCTCCCGCACCAATGCCACATTTTCTGCATAACTAAACTTGACATTCCACCCAGTCTTAGTAGTGGTGCGTGGCTGCAGAGCTCTCTGACTGTCACTATCACTGTCACTTGAGGCTGCTGCAGCAACCTCACCCACCTCACTAACCTCACTCACACTCACCTCCTCCACCTGACCGACCTCCTCCCCCTCACTCACACCCTCCACCTCACCCACCTCTGAGTCACACATAATTGTGTGTCTAAACACTTAACACAGAATAAAAAATACAAACAACACACTCCTCCACTACCACTGCACAAATCACACACACACACACACACACACACACACACACACACACACACACACACACACACACACACACACACACTGACAAGGGACTATAAATAAAAAATACTTGGACAAAAAATTAGATAAAACCTCAAAAAACAAGACTACAAGAATGACAAGACTACTTTCAAACACAATACTACACTCAGAAATCGCAAACAACACTCCTCACCAAACCAAAAACTCACCTACCTCCACAGCACAACCTCCCTCCTCACCACTAACTAAACCCACGAGGTGCGGACGGTTTGGGGCGTATTTATATGGTTGCGCACAGACACTCCTACATCTGAAACACAACCAATCACGAACGGGGATGAAAAACGAAACTAAAAGTGAAAATGCGGCCGGGGTTTAAAAAAAACCTGCCGCGTTTAACTTAGAAAATAAACCAGCAAAAACAACAAAAACACGTACGCAAATGACAATGACGGCCGTAAATGTGCCAAAAAAAACGACTGGCATCGACATCGGAAAACACGAAAACCATAAAGTCGACTGCTTCGTAACTTTGCGTATATAGTTTCAAAAAGTTGCATGAAAATGCACCCGATACAAAACGAGTTAAAACACTACACAAACCGACTCAAACACGAATATTAGTAAATATAGGCCCAGAACTGCAACAGCAGCAGAGTTTTCACCAGGTACCAGGATGAGCAAGCTAAACACCACAACATGAAGCTATAACTGTCCAGGAAGCTAAGCCCTGTGTGAATGCTGATTATTTAACAGGACAGAAAGCTATACCTTAATACACTTTAATTCGAGCCGCTGCGGCCGCTGTATGTAATCCTTATCCTACGTACTTTTTACACAGTTAGCGTACAAAGGCCCGTACCCTGTACGCACTTTGCGTACTCACACCGCGACAGATGTACAAAGTACACGCAGTGCATACACACACACACAGACACGCTGAGAGCACAATGCACCTACACGTGTGATAGTAATATACCTTAAACCTTAGCAGGAAATGGGACACGACACCAAATTGTATTTCAAAACTATGTTGGGGTCCAACCCACCAATGGTTATTTTACTAGCAGGGGGTTACAAGAATAATAAAATACAATAAGAGAAAAAGGCTACAGTCAATGGTACATACGTTTGTTCGCCTGCACTTCCCGGTCCGGTCCTCAATCAAGGTAGATGATCTTCAGAGATTGTGTGTGACCGGGCCTGCAGCTGGCTTTTTATACATTTGTCCAAAACCTAACACAATGGAAACTGTAATCTCTTTGTCTATTGGTCACTGGGATGGTCATTTACAGTACAGGAGAGGTCATAGGTTGGTTTGAATAGGTGGGCGATGTCTGGTCCAGGTGCACTTGCAGATGTTCTCCACTGGGTTTCCGCCGAATATCAGGAGTACAGTAAATACAGTTGATATTAATATTCTGCTCCTGCGCATAGCTATTCGCAGGACCGTGCGATCTTCTGCAAACTAACAGCGGAATATTGCTCTTAAAATACCCTACAGCTGGATACCAAACACCACCTCCTAACCTAATTCTGTCCCCTCCTATCCTGTAAAGGTGAATCCCTTTGTTATCATACCCTTTAAGCAAGTAAAACTTGCTGGTGTGGTGCATGTAGACTATGTGTACATTGTGCACTACGTGGATTAAATATGTGATGTGTTTTTATGGCTTTTGCATGCGATTACAAATACTACTGTAATTACTCATGCCACGCGCTAATACGCAGGACCGCGGGAGCGGCCATACGCAAATTGCGAATATGTGCATGCACGGCAGAACAACTACGCGCACGGAGGCCATCTGTGTGTAGTTTGTACGTGATGTGTGTACTGAAATATTTTCAACTTCGACAGTCCACCCTTTGGCATTCATCAATAACTGCCACACTTTACTACTAAACAGAAAATATTATCTACACAATATATACAAGTTTGGATGATCGGGGGAGAGTTGTAGGTGGGAAATGTATAACCTAGTGGGATAGTAAAAGCATGTATATATGAATCAATGTCTGAGGGGCATGTATCATCGTGCCGTATATATTCTAAATAAGCTTTGAGGTATTACGAAGTATACAGTACATTAAATCCTTCTCATCCCCTATTATGGGTCTGTACTTGGGCAAACAAACACTACCGAGCTTCGTTCGGGCAAGGGCTTTTAATCCCTTGCCTCTTCGGCTTCAAGTACCAACATATGGGGAGCACATTTAGTTGATGATACATGGAGGGGGAACATATGTGAGTGCTAGTATATGTGGATAACACCTGTCGACTATGTGTGCCATTAACTGGAGGTTGCAGAGATGAAGATAAGACACATATAAAAATGCATTCACATAAACATTGGGTAGGGCTGACGTCTGTTCTGGTTGGAAGTTTCTGGGTAAAGGGGGAAACAGAGAAAAATGGTGAAAGAAACAGGCCATGAAATTAATTTGCAATCCTTATAATAACGCTGTTTTTATGGATGGATCATAAATCAAATCTGCTGCTGTAACAACGCCCTCGCTCCTTAGACTCATCAAATTTGTGCTGCGCTTGCGCCGCGTCAGAATTCGAACACACCTAAATATCAACCCAATAATTATGACGACACCTAGGATACACAGGAGAAACTTTCCTACACTTGCAATTACATTATGCACCCACTCTCCTAATCCAGAAAACCATTTGAGTGGGTTTAACCATGAGACCCAGCTGGTCAATTCATTACCCACAGCCATCAAGGTAAGATTGTGTCTCCTCTGGAACTCCCACTTCAACTGCAAGATCTCATCCATCCTTTGATCGATGATCTCCGTGGGGTCATCAGTGCTGTTCGTAATGTACGTACAGCACTTCACACCATATTGAGTTGTCAAAGTGACACAGTACCCACCCGTCACAGCCGTGACATAATTCAAGACCATCCTGTGCTGGACCAATCCCGTCTTGTAGGCTTGTAACTCCCTGCTCGTATACCTAAAGGTGTCATCATACATCTCAGTGATATTATCTATCAAGTTCGCAAGCGCATAGATGTACTTAAAATGTATAATTCCTCTGGCAGTACGGGTGATGTCTAATCCAAGAAGAATTTGAATCCTGGTGGACTCATGGATCAAATCAGAGGCTGCGTGCTCAGCCCTATCTATGATGTGTCTCTTGATGATGTGTTCATAGTGGGTATGAGTATAAGGAGTCTGAGCGTTGCAGTGAATGTCTTTCATTTTATCGTACTCTAAGGTCATGAACTCTGGTAGTACCCTTCCAATGTAACACAATCCCTCAGAGCTCGGAGTGAGCCACTTGTACGCTTTACTACCACATATGAAATAGGCATCTGGGAGAACATAGGGAACAGAATGTAACAACACCATATTGCAAATTTTCCGGTAAAAAAACCAATCCCTAGTTCTCTCATCTGCTCAGTACAAGTATCAGGCTGGATGATGTGGGCACAATACCCTTGTGATACCTTTCCAACCCACATGGTCTTTCTCCCACGTGTATACCTATACCGAAAATACCTTCTACTGTTGGCTATCTTGCGTACAAGTTCAGAGTCAATAGGTATCCTATCAGCTCTGTGTGAAAAGGTCATTGTCTCGTTATTCCAGGTTACTTCCCAATTTCCGGGTTTTCGGAAATTGGAGACATTAAACATATTAGTGATCTATCTACATGATACTGGTAGAGCTTCAAGCTAGGGGGCCTAGATATATTGAATTTCTTGTCCACCGGTCTCCCACCCCGTAATTCGAGTACCTCATCTAACGCTAAAGGCTATGGCACTAATCCCAACTTACTCTGTCCTTGTGGTACTTGGGAGCACACCCAACATTCTGTCTGGTTTAAGACCTTACCCACTAATGAGTGGTAATCACTCTACGGATGTCGGTCCATATCGATATTAATGTTGGACTGACATCTTTGGATGCACCCATCTTCGACTATGTTCTCGCAATATCTACAAATACAATATTCCTCAGACAATAACCCCTCACATTGCCTCCGAGCTCCATGACTATCAGAGCGCTTACTGATACCAGCCTTTACTCGAGTGATGTGCTGCTCCTGAGATCCTACAAATTTGTACTCGCCATCAGAACCAATTCCAGGTCCTTGCTCGACCTCTCTGGGGCCCTCACCAAAACAAATTGTCCTGAGCAAAACAGTGTTACTAGCAGAACCCACAACGCAGTCTCTTGTGATAGATCCATTTCGTTAGGGGAAAGAAGGAAAATAAGGAGGAGAAAAGAAAGAAAAATGCAGGGGGGGGGGGTGTGTGAAAAAAGAAAATGGTGTGACAACCGTCCTTGATCTTGTTGCTCTCCGTGCTCAGGTGCCGTTCAACAGTCCTGCCTCTCAGCTTTCCCGGAATTGACTCTCTAGTGATATGAGGTTCTCTTCACCTTGCTCTTTGTCACGAGTTTTCTCCGGATCAGCGACCTTCTTGCAGTGGGACGAGTGGACCCAAGTCTCTCTTTCGGCGACCTTTAATGCTGTTGTGCTGGTTAACAAGACTGGGTACGGTCCTTCCCACCTGTCTATGAGGCAACCTGAGTGTAAAAATTTTTGAATCATCACATAATCCCCAGGCTCAATATCATGACAATTACTGTTTGGTAGGTCAGGAATCACCAGCTTTAGATTTCTTTGTTGATTTTTCAGCTGCTGGCTCATCCTAACCAAATATTTCACAGTTTTTTCATTATTGCACTTCAAATCACCCTGGGGGTCTATCATTACATGTGGTTGTCGACCAAAAAGAACGTCAAAGAGTGATAAGTTAAGCGGTGACCTGGGAGTGGTTCTGATGCTGTACAACACTAGCGGCAAAGCTTCTGGCTACAGCAATCCAGTTTCAGCCATCACCTTGCTCAGCTTGTTCTTAATGGTGCTGTTCATTCTCTTCACCTTTGCACTCACCTGTGGCTGGTACGGAGTATGCAGCTTGCTATTAATTCCCATCAGTTTGCACATGACCTGAAAGACTTCACCTGTAAAATGGGTACCCCTATCACTTTCAATCATTCTAGGAATACCATATCTGCACACAAATTCCTGCACAAATTTCTTTGCAGTGAATGTGGCAGTATTTATGGCAGCAGGGAACGCTTCTACCCAGTTGGAAAACACATCAATACATACTAACACATATTTCAAATTCCTACAGGGTGGTAACTGTATGAAGTCGATTTGTATTACCTGAAAAGGTTCGTCTGTAGGAGGGATATGGGATGGCTCCGTTGGTATTGCCTTACCAATATTCTTCCTCAAGCAAATAAGACATGTCATTGCTTTCTTACCTGCATGAGAAGAGAATCCTGGCACACTCCAGTAGGCTCTTACCAGCTTACCCATACGATCCTTGCCCTAGGTGAGTCAGACCATATGCCACCTCAGCTTGGTTTGGAAGATATGCTCTGGGGCCACTGGCTTACCTTGTCCATCTCTCCAGAGTCCTGGGGACTCCTAACCATACCCTTTCGACTTCCAGACCTCCTTCTCCTGTAGGGAACACAATTTTTTTCTTTCCAATTTACTGTCGTGTGTTATCAGTTGTGTGAAGTAAACCGTCTCTGGATGAGAGAAGAGAGGGGAATAATAATAAAAAAAAGAAAAATGTCAGGTTTGGCATTCACCAACAGGCTGTCACACCATCATGCATATCGGTGTTATTACACAGTCTCCCTTCACCAGTATTCTCATTCTCCACCCTTTGTGCATGACCAGGCACACTGCAGTAATACTGGTGTCCTTGTGTTGGTGAGATATACTGGATTTGGGCATAACCCGAGTAGGCATGTGGCGTTTGAACTGTAATCGGGTCCATGTATTGTACCCTCCTGTCGGTGAACGTAAGATGAAGAGGAAACTTGTGAAGAAAGAAAATCACATAGAAGTTAGTGACAGATAAGTTTGTAGAGATAAAGAGAATTTGACAACTGGATTGGGCACTATGGGGAATGACTTCTCTACTTGGTCTACTCCCCTTAAAACTTGTGCATGCTGTGTCAATACTGGGACTATCCCAGCCATCAATCCAGTGTCCTGTCCATTCTAAGTTCATAAGGAACCCGGCATCTGTGAGATAATTTCCTCTACCTGTGATGGACATGCATCTAGAACAGTGAAATGTAACATTAGTCTTCGTGGGTGTCTAACATACTTTGTACTTCCTGAGTGGGAGCACATCATATGTATATCATCTTAACAAAGCTCCTGTTAAGTTTAATCAGGGGCCATTTCTGCTAGAGAAAGAAGCAAAAGTTTAGAGGCCCCATTTTAACCCCAGCAAGTTTTGTCAAAGGGTAATGTTGCATATATTCCGTTCTTCCCATTAGCCGAATCTGTGTTTTCTATATGGCTTGTGATTCCTTACTATATGTCCCTTGGTCCTGTCTATGTGTTTAATAATGTGGCTTGTGTTTTCTGTCTAGAGGGTCTATATTGACTATGTGTCCTACTACTCCTACAATCTCTGGCAAAATGTCCTTCCTTCCTACAAGTATAACATATTATTGACCTTGACTTACCTTTAGGGGTCTGAGGTTTAGGCAGATGGGTTTTTTCTGTATATGCCTGTATACTTACCATCCTCCTCCTGTTCTCTACATATAGCGGTATTCTTGTAATGTTCCATAACGCACTCTATGAGACTATTTACTGTGACCTCTCTCCAAGTAGGCAAAGATGTTTGCACCCTGTCCCTTAATGCCTTATTGAGCCCGTCCATTAGCACAGAGACAGCCACCTCCCTGTAATTCTCATCGTTCCCTATATCCGATACCCCAGTGTATCTAGCCATTATTTGCAAAGCCCTATGGAAATATTCAGATGTCATTTCATTTTTTCTCTGTTTATGGAGAAAATTTTGCTCCACTTATCAGCAGTGGGGAAATACAATCCTAGTTGTATGTTAATTCATTCCACGTTCTCCTGATTGTGTTCGTCAGTCATAGGACTATCCGACTCTAATTTACAATCCATTATAAATTTGTGGGTGTCAATATTAGGGGTTAGGCATGCTTTCAAAAGTATCCGCCAATCTTTGTTTGCAGGTTCATGGGCATTACCCAGAGCCTTTATATACTTCTGACATCTGGCTAAATGCTTCTGGGGATCGGGGAATTCTGAAATGATTGACCGCAGCTCTGATCTGGTCCACGGGCAATACATTGCAGTATTCCTGGTGAGGGTTACTCCCTGACTATCGGTTCTCCTATTGGGAGTTACTGTTTCCAAGACAAGATGTAACCCAACCATTCCATTCTTGAACTGCTCACTGTGAGGTGTTAATGTCTCTGTGTAAAGAAACAGTCTCACACTTACCGATGTCTGTGATCTCACCAGTCCTTTCAGTGGGGGATACTGTTACTGCTCTTACTGGTTGGACAGGGCCCACCTGAATTTCCTGTAAGGCGACTGCCTGGATAAGGGCTGAGAGTGGGATGGATGCATCATTTTCATCTGACCTATGACCTTGGAGAGAGTTCAAAACAGGATACAACTTGCAAGGGTTAAGGTTAACACATTGATTCTGCATTTTTCTATCATTTACAGATATACCATTGATTGTAGCCATTTTCTCCCCTTCGACCTGTGTCGGTAATGGTGTGTTCATGCCCACACTCCTGCTATGTTTGGAATTTGCTGTGAGAGCCAATTCCCTCTGCACATTCCCCTCTTGCTGCCACAAGTTTAAACAATCGTTATGTCTGATCCTTTGTTTCCTAGATTTTATCAGACATATTCTAATCTTTACGTTCTGCAGTACCTCTGGCTCAAAGCTGCCCATCCTAGTGAATGATGCCCTATCTTCCGCAGTCATACGTACCCATTCAGAACAAAAAGTCTCCGCATGTGGACCATATTTCCCACACATAATAAACCTAGCTGACCCCTTGGGCCACGGCTCTTCAACCTGAACCCTGGCTACCATACGTCCACCGCTTGTGCAATTGGATCCCATCGCGGACTTTTTCCTTTTACGCAATCCCCAATGCATGACACGAATAGACTGTGAAAGTCCTTTGAGCGCTTTCACCCACTCCTTCTCTGTTGATGTACCACGACTCACTCCAATAGTGACCACCGCATACCCAGTGAGGACCCTAACTGGTTTCTATTCACTGGAAGTTTTAGGAGTGACTTACCTTTTCCAGTGCATATCCACCGTTGGAGATTTTCCTGAGAGAGACCAGCGAAAACTCCCTATGCACTTATACACAAATCACGCTTGCTTATGCTCTACACGGCGCTAATGATACCACAGTTTTGTGCAAAAAGTTTGCACAAGGGTATCAAGTTGCGTCACATATCGCACCCACAAACGCACGGTCCAATCGCACAGCGTATAGGTACTTGTTACCTATCCGCTCTGCGACCACTGGAGTCGAATATACAAGCTGCGCTCCTCAGCCAGAGCGTAATAAAAAACCTTTACTTCAATACTACACAATGTACAATTCCCTATTACGCTACTCTGCAAATCTCCTCATGATTTGCGTACTTTACTATCTATACTAACGTGAGTCAGCCGCCTCATGCCGCCAAGCCTCCACTTACTTGGTTTACCACCGACGGGATCCCGAATTCACGGGGTTCAAATACACTCACTCTTACTTTCAGCTCACACAAATACACAGTGTTTTTCTGTACAGAAAATTTCCACTATTTCTGATCGGCAGCTTTACCCCAGAGGCAGTACAGTTTAGACAATAGTCTTATACTAATCTGCTTTTGAAATCGGATAGTTCTGTGCTATTTGTATTTAAGGTATACTACTCCTCCTTTAATTGAACAACTATTGTGTGATTTGTACTTAGAGTCCGCACTCCTACGCAACCTTGCGTAAACACAAAACCGTGCGTGCCTTTTACGCTGCGTGCGCGCTCATGTACTTTGTCCAGGCCACGTGTACAAAATGTGCATCCGCAATAAAACAAATCACACAATCTCTATAAATGTGAGCAATACAAACTATAATTGCTCACAAACACAACCCACACTTGTTCTGTGTAACCCTTTTCAACCAGGCCAGAACTGCGTTTTGTGTTTTTATTATAAGTATTCCCTTAACACATTAATTCAAATTTATCTATATAGCAACAAATGTATCCGATTTCACACAGATCTAAACTGATCTAAAAATCTATACCTTGTGGCAACAATATGTGAGAGGGTATGCAAAGTATCGGTACCCTTTGTGTACGCTTTTGGCACCAAAAAAAATTACACAGATTTTTAAATAGCTTTTTCCTGTTTACCTCCGGATTCTTTCAGCACCTCTGCAGACCAGACAGAGCAGACGCAATCTAACAGCACACAAATAGGGTTTTAAAACATCCAGCAACCAGAAAAAGGTTTAACGTAAAGATGTATTTCCACGCTTTGCTGATAGATTAAAGTCAGCTATGATCTGCTAGCCCTTGAGTGTGTGAAAACCGTATCGAGCCCCCAATTGCAAATGCTGATTATTTAACAGGACAGAAAGCTATACCTTAATACACTTTAATTCGAGCCGCGGCGGCCGCTGTATGTAATCCTTATCCTACGTACTTTTTACACAGTTAGCGTACAAAGGCCCATACCCTGTACGCACTTTGCGTACTCACGCCGCAACGGACGTACAAAGTACACGCAGTGCATACACACACGGACATGCTGAGAGCACAATGCACCTACACGTGTGATAGTAATATACCTTAAACCTTAGCAGGAAATGGGACACGACACCAAATTGTATTTCAAAACTATGTTGGGGTCCAACCCACCAACGGTTATTTTACTAGCAGGGGGTTACAAGAATAATACAATACAATAAGAGAAAAAGGCTACAGTCAATGGTACATACGTTTGTTCGCCTGCGCTTCCCGGTCCGGTCCTCAATCATCAAGGTAGATGATCTTCAGAGATTGTGTGCGACCGGGCCTGCAGCTGGCTTTTTATACATTTTTCCAAAAACTAACACAATGGAAACTGTAATCTCTTTGTCTATTGGTCACTGGGATGGTCATTTACAGTACAGGAGAGGTCATAGGTTGGTTTGAATAGGTGGGCGATGTCTGGTCCAGGTGCACTTGCAGATGTTCTCCACTGGGTTCTCGCCGAATATCAGGAGTACAGTAAATACAGTTGATATTAATGTTCTGCTCCTGCGCATAACTATTCGCAGGAGCGTGCGATCTTCTGCAAACTAACACCGGAATATTGCTCTTAAAATACCATACAGCTGGATACCAAACACCACCTCCTAACCTAATTCTGTCCCCTCCAATCCTGTAAAGGTGAATCCCTTTGTTATCATACCCTTTAAGCAAGTATAACTCGCTGGTGTGGTGCATGTAGACTATGTGTACATTGTGCACTTTGTGGATTAAATATGTAATTTTTTTATGGCTTTTCTATACGATTACAAATACTACCGTAATTACTCATACCACGCGCTAATACGCAAATTGTGAATATGTGCACGCACGGCAGAACAAGTACGCGCACGGAGGCCATCTGTGTGTATTCTGTACGTGATGTGTGTACTGAAATATTTTCGACTTCGACACCTGCTTGCCTTTTATCACACACAGCAACCTATCAGTATGGCCCAAAAGAGACAGGTCCCTTGACTAAATGGGACCAGTATTAGACCAGTACAGAGTATTCCCGCTAATTAGAACCAGCTGGGAACACTGTAGCCATTGCTCTCTATAGGCTGGCTTGCTCCGGCGTCCCAGGCTCCCAGCAATGGCCAGGACCAGCATACCCAGTGGCCCTACTCCAGCGTCCCGGTCTCCTAGTGATGACTGGGACCCGGCAGGAGGTGGTGAACTGCTGCGTTGCCTTCTGCAGCTCCTAACACAGCTATTAGAAGAAACAGCCCGCCAGACTGAATTATTGCAACTGGCGCCAGTGGTTACCTGCCTCCAGGTACTCGCTGCAGACCCCAGAGACCAGCGCTGCAGGGCCAGATAAATCAGTTCCAGCATGCTGTAACAGATTCTAGGCAAATAACAGACACTGACAAGCGGTGACATCTCCACCCCACATTAAAGTGCGTAGAAGTACGTTCTAGATATGTTGCACACATTGGGCAAGAAGTTTAAAATCTCTTGCAGCCTACATGTCGCTGGTGTAAGTGCCTGTACCATTGCTAATGATTGTGGTTGTAGATTATAAAACATGGATACTCACAGTAGCATAAGCAGTGGTCCAAGTAGAAAAATGCCTAATGGGTGTGGCCAAATGCCACATGGGGCGTGGCCAATGAAAATGGGGGCATGATACACATATGGGGGGGCCAGATACACATATGACCTCAATAGTGCCAGATACACATATGCCCCCACAGTGCCAGATACGCCCCCACCATGCCAGATATGCTCCTACAGTGCCAGATGCACAAATGCCCCATAGTGCCAGATGCACAAATGCCCTCACAGTGCCAGATATGCCCCCACAGTGCCAGAAACACATATGCCCCCACATTGCCAGATATGCTCCACAGTGTCAGATATGCCCCCACAGTGCCAGATACACATATGCCCCCACAGTGTCAGATATGCCCAAACACTCCAGATATGCCCCCGCTTTGCCAGATACACATGCCTCCAGAGTGCCAAATATGCCTCTTCAGTGCCAGAAATGCCCCCACAGTGCCAGATACACATGTCCCCAGAGTGCCAGATATTCCCAACAGAGTGCCAGATATGCCCCCAGTGCCAGATATGCCCCCACAGTGCCAGATACACATGCCCCCCAGAGTGCCAGATATTCCCACCAGAGTGTCAGATATGCCCCCAGGTTGCCAGATATGCACTTTCAGTGCCAGATATGCCCCCACTTTGCCAGATACACATGCCACCAGAGTGCCAGATATGCCCCCACAGGGACAGATATGCCCCCACTTTGCCAGATACACATGCCCCCACAGTGCTAGATATGCCCCCACAGTGCCAGATACACATGCCCCCACAGTGCTAGATATGCCATGCCCCCAGAGTGCCAGATATGCCCCCACTTTGCCAGTTACACATGTTCCCAGAGTGCCAGATATGCCCCAGCAGTGCAACTCACCATTGTTGCTGCTGCCTGGGGCTGGCACTGTCTTCTGCTGCTGCTGCTGCGCTGCTGCTGCTGGGGAGAGGAGATCACAGTACGTGCCCCTCCTGCCCCTCTCCTGCCCTCAGTCCGGTCTCCGCGTCCTCCTGTGGTGGCATCATCCTGTATATTAGATCTGGCACTGGTCCGCGAGCCAATCAGGGCTCGCAGTCCAGCAGCGGCAGCTCCTGATTGGCTGGTGGTCCGCGAGCTCTGCTTGGCTCATGAACCGGCGTTTCAGTGCACGCCGTGGCCGCCGGATTTAGGCAGGAGAGGATAGGCGCATGCTGCGCTCTCCTCTCTCCAACACGTTCTCCCTACAAGGCAGCCCTGGAAAGGCAAAGTGCGAGGCGGCAGTAATGGCGGGGCAGGTCACTGGTGCGCTGCAATGTGTGCGGATGGCGGTACGGCGTACCCACTGTCTAATTCTTAAGGGTACGCCGTACCCGACCGTACCCGCACACTTGCGCCACTGATTATAAGGTAGTTAATCTGGTTGCTGTGAATATCTTCAATTACAGGTGCTTTGTGTGCCACTGAGAATCAGTCTATAATCACTAAACTAAATGACTTCTCTCCAGTTCCTGGACATGAGCAATAGGCAAACGCAGGGGGATGGGGGTCCGGTTACCCGGAAACCCCCTCCTCTTGGCAAGTGGCTCAAATTATGACAATAGCAATGTGTGCTTATGTTTGTGTATTTATTTATTTATTTATTTATTAATTAAGGTATGTTTAACCTTTTCCTGACCACTTATTTATATTATTTAATTGTTTGAGACAGCCTGTACTATAGACCATCTATAGTGTTAAATAGTAATACTGTATTCCATACGGTATCCAGTGTATAAAAAGACAAATGTGTACATTAATATTCAGGTTACTAGGTTCTTCTCCCGCTCCCCCAGACTACTGCCCTTCCTCCAGTGTTCCGCAGGGTGGGAGATTATGGATTGTATTTGGAAACCCCCCTCTAGAAATCCTGCGTTTGCCACTGGTGAGCAGACCTGAAACAAATCTCAGGACATGCTGCCACTTCATAACTTGTAATGCACTGTACAGGAGTCACCAGAATAGCAAGCTTCATGTTGCCTGGCTGTACAAGAACCACTTCTGGTCTGCCATAAGTTCCTGGCCAGGTATCTATTCAGCATCCATTCATAAGGAAAGAAGTAAAAAAAGAATATTACATTGTACTAACTAATGTACAGTACAGTATAAACACCAGGGGACACTGCAAGCTGCTCATTTTATTTCCTTTATATTTGAGTGGACACAAAAAGAAATATACCACAGGGGAAAGTTTTTTTTTTAAATATAATATGGTTATCTTAATAGAATTATATGATTCATTATATTTTGTATAAAAAAATCTAATAATTCTGAGTTCTTGGTTTGATTTATGGAATTGATTGAATCTTCGAAGTGTATGAATCCTTTGGTATCCCAGTTAAGGTTCCCACCCAAAAAAATCAATATGGTATCTTCCGTTATAAATAATCAAGTTTAAAATAAATTGAAAACCTACTAAATCTTTTTTAAAAGAACTGTTTGGATACATTTGTAAATGCTGTATTATTTTATTGTGGATATTAAAGGTTCATTCAGTTTATAAAATGTGTCAGCAATAATATTTTGTGCTTGAAAAAAATCCGCTCACAGATCCTTTTAACTACAGTTGATATGTTCTGAGATAAACACAGATTAATCCAAACACAAGACACTTTTTAACTCTCTTGAAGCAATTTGTCATGCTTAAGCCTAATACACTGGATCCCTTAACTTTATACTATAAAAGGTGACAATTTTTATATTGCAGTTACCAGCAGGACATGTTCATGCCGCTTATAGAGTTTAATATAAAAGATAGTACTTTATTTACAACGTAAACTGTCAAAGACTTGGCTTTAAGGTTACAGAGCAAAGATAACGAAGATAAAAAAAAAATGCTTACAAAATGATAAATACTTTCATTAAAAAAACTTTAAAACTCCAAAGTTCAAAGATATGTTTTTCTCTCCTTATATCTTCTCCCAAACTAATCTAGTTTCAATTTAATTCCATATTTCAGAGCTGTCAGTGTTCGTAGTACAGGTTTTCAAGCACAATCCATTTTTTATGAGGCTGATCTTGGCGACAGCTTTATTTCACAAAGCAATCTTAAACTTTGTCTGGCAGGAGATGGGTCACAAAAGGTCAAATATTCTGTGCTGGTAGGTAAAGGAACTTATTAAATATGGCGTTTGTTAAACCGATTGGGACAACTTCAGGATGGATGACATGTGAATGTTCTAAAATGAAAGCTAAATACTCAAACTGGGGTTTCTAGACATGAGTCTAGAGATAGGCCTTTAACCAATATTGCCAGGAAAAAGTGGTCAGCTGGTTGAAACAGTGCACACATAAATTCTAAATCAATCTTATGTCTCTACTTGTGCAGACTGAGGCACATCCAGGATTTACAAAATGCATTCATTTTCTTAAGGGGATACAGTTAATATACCACCGAACACCATACCGATATTTACAATACCGAAAACTAAACCCGACACCCAAAATACTGACAGCAACATAACACAGGCAAACCAAATACCGACAGTAATTAAATGCTGACACACCATATACTGACAGATGCTAAATACCGGCATTGCTGAATGCCCGACTGCCCCAATACCAACAATATAATATACCGACACCCACTAAATACAGATTACACGCAATACCAACAGATACCATATACCGACAAACATAACGCACGCAAACAAACTACCGGCAAACAGCATACCGACAGTAATGTAATACCGACAAAGCACAATACCGACAACTAAATGACTGACAAATGAAATCGCAAATATAAAATCCCAACAATCATAACACCTCTAGACCATAGGTGACCAAAAGGTAGACCGCGATCTTCCGGTAGCTTGCGGAGCATCCATCAGTAGATCGCGACAGACTTAACAGAAAATAACTAAGTAGACTGCAGCCACTGCTTCTCTTCACAGTTCCCACGGATGCAGTGTGCGGAAGCGCGGGTGACGTAATGACGTCACCCGCGATGTGAGGAGCCTGGGCGCTAGTTGGATCCAGTTTGCACCAGCCGGGGGTGGCGACGACTGGAGAAGCAGCCAGCAGGAGGCCATGCAGCGTGAAAGCGGGAGCCGTGACTGCGGGGAGAGGGAGGACTGAAGCTAGGCAGTATGACAACTTGTCAGGTAAGTTATGCAAAGGGGAGTTTCTTCACAAGGGGAGGGATGATCTGCAAAGGGGAAGATCTTCACGGGTGTAGTATGTTATGCCGGTTTTCGGTCTGCCGGCGGCCAGCATACCAGTGCCGGAATCCCGACCGCCGGCATACCGACAGCAGGGCAAGCGCAAATGAGCCCCTTGCGGGCTTGCTGCGCTTGCCACGCTATCTATTCTCCCTCCAGGGGGGTCGTGGGCCCCCAAGAGGGAGAAAAGCTGTTGGTATGCCGGTGGTCGGGATTTCGCCGCCGGTATGCTGGTTGTCGGGAGCCCGGCAAACTGAAGACCACCCATCTTAACAAAGGGTATTGCTAAGGATCCCGACAGCCAATATACTGTTAGTACAAAATACCGACACTCACAAAGCAAGAGATTGGTTAAATTACCAGCGGCCCAGACATAATCATTTGTATAACACTGGAATATATAGGATGAGAGGTAGCTAACGTTAGCTGTCTAATTTCCCATCTAATAAATTACGTCCCTGCACTGTTTAAACAGTAGCTAGGTTTGGGAAAGCCATGTAGGACATGACAGCAAGGCTGTGTGACATGGTGGGTAGATGCTGTGGCGTCAAAAGGGTGGTGTGGGAGCGGCCAAACCTGGGTGTCACCCGCTGATGTGCACAGTACAGAATACTTCTAAGTGTCAGGAGCCTGTTGCTGCACTGTAGCAAAACGTGCAGAGCTCAGCTCTTGATACAGTGAGGGAGGAGGCACTGCAAACAGAATGGTCCCATGGGAAAGTACATATATAACGGACCCAAGGAGTGACTGAAAGGGGGGTTCGGGTAGAAACACCACGCCCCTTATCTTCGAGGACCAGATACCATACCCTCGAGGGCACTCCACCATTTTTAATGGAGTACAAATTTACCAGCCTCACTAATGTTAAACGCAGCGAGTGTGACCACGAGGAGGGGCGTCAGTGTTTAGATGGTAGCGCTAGCTTTAGCTTTTAGGAACAGCCGTGTTACACATAACGGATAGGCAGAATGACATGGAGCTAGTGTGACAAGGTGACTAATATGACATGGCGGCTCGATTTAACAGGCAGCTGTGCATTGACTGGTTCCCAGCTCCCATCCTTCCCTCTATCTCTTCCTGGGCAATGTTTCCCGTCCCCTCCCTCCCTAGGCTTTAGCGGCTGCACTAGTGTTAATTTAACAGTGCGGCTGTGCACTGACCGGGTCCCAGCTTCCCTCCTTCCCTCTCTCCTTGCCTGGGTACCATTTCCAGCTCCCTTCCTTCTCTGAGCGCATTTCCCACCTCCCCTCCCTCCTTCTCTCTGTCTCTAGGCACAGTTGCCAGCTCCCCTCCCTACGCTTTGCAGCAGCAGGTGTCACTACAGGGAGGGGCGTCAATGTTTAGACGGTATCACTAGCTTTAGCCTTTAGGGACAGCCGTGTTAGACATGACAGATAGGCATAAAGACCCGGGGGCTAATGTGACAAGGCGGCTAATAGGACATGGCGGCTAAATTTAATGGTGCGGCTGTGCTATGACTGGTGCATAGCTTTAGGAACATGAAGTATAGGCATTGTGACGAACAGTTACTTTGTCACTGGTGGTTGTTGGTGGTGTGTACATGTGATAGCGAATATAGATTGTAAGCTCCACTGGGGCAGGGGCTGATGTGAATGGGCAAGTATTCTCTGTACAGCGCTGCGGAATATGTGTGCGCTATATAAATAACTGTAAATAAATAAATAATAACCCTCAATCTTTTGCTTCTTACCTCTGTGGTTCCTCTCACTCTTTAGCTGAATGCTACCTAGGTTGCCTGCAAAGCGATTTTGAAAAGTAGCAATTAAACAAATGTTATTGATTTACTCTGAAACGTGATTTCCCATGAATAAATAAATAAAGTATTTTAAAAAAAACACAACCTATTAATGTAGCAAGATGCTACCACAGACATTTAATGCACATAATATATTAAATGTTCTTGTTTATTCTTTATAGGACTGCTCAGTGAAGATGTTAAATTATTACATCAATTATTATGATATATATATATATATATATATATATATATAACCTAGTGTAGGGACACGTAACAGTTTTTCTTTGTGTAATTGACAGCAGAGGTGGACCTAGGGGATCGTCAGTTTGGAGAAAGGCAGCCCCAGGCACATCTTCCTGACTAAAAGCCAGAGCCTAAGGTGGTCCCAAGAACCAGGGATGTGCCGTGATTAGTGGACAGAGGGTAGACAGGACAGAATCTCCCCAACTGGGAAGTGACTCACCAGACATTACTGTAATCAGTGCCGTAACTAGACATTTTAGCGCTGTGTGCAAGATACAGCATCGGCACCCCCTCATATAGAAAGCAGGACCAGTGTGCACTGTAGGTGCGCATAAAAAATATAGGGGCATGGCTTCATGAGTAAGGAAGGTGGCGACAAAATAATATCAATTCAAATTACGCTGTACAGGAGTCTGCCTTATTCAAATTACGCTACACAGTAGCGCCACTTACACACATTACACCAGGTAGAGCCTCTTTTACACATTATGCCAGGCAGAGTCCCCTTTTACACCGTACGACAGGCAGAGTCCCCTTCTACACTGTACGGAAGGCAGAGTCCCCTTTTACACCGTACGGCAGACAGAGTCCCCTTTTACACCGTACGGCAGACAGAGTCCCCTTTTCCACAGTACGGAAGGCAGAGTCCCCTTTTACACAGTATAGCAGGCAGTGTCCCCTTTTACACAGTACGGCATGCAGAGCTCCCTTTTACACAGTACGGCGGGCAGAGCTCCCATTTACACATTACGGCAGGCAGAGTTCCATTTTACACATTATGGCAGGAAGAGTCCCCTTTTTACACATTAGGCAGGCAGAGTCTCCCTTTTTACACATTAGGCATCAGAGTCCCCTTTTTTACAAATTAGGCAGGCAGAGTCCCCCGTTTTTACACATTAGGCAGGCAGAGTCCCCCTTTTATACATTAGGAAGGCATAGTCCCCTTTTATACATTAGGCAGGCAGAGTCCCCCTTTTTACACATTAGGCAGAGAGAGAGAGAGAGAGAAAGACATGGAGATGTGTTATCCTTACCTGTGACCAGCCAGCAGGCCTCTCCTCCTTCCTGCCCTACGCTGCACTCTTCACAGCACAGGACATTGTGGGTTGGCTGGGGGTGGGCTGGTAGAGACATTATCTCTCACAGCACAAGGGGGGAGCAGAGGGGGAGCTGCAGCACTGCCCAGCTACCTATGTGAGAAGAGGTAGCTGGGCAATGCAGCATATCGGTGATGGCGGGGGTCGCAGACCCCACAGTGCTTTGGCAGCATGGCCAGGCGGGTGTTACCAGTGGTCTTGCGCCCACGGTGCATCTGCGCTGTGTGCCAGGCACCACTGGCACACTTTTAGTTACGGCCCTGACTGTAATATAGGTATTGCAGAGCAGGTTTGTAAGAGCACCTTGTTTCAGGGGCAGATTCGGAACAAAACAACGGGGGGGGGGGGTGAACCATGAAAGGAGATGAGAAGGTGGGGGTATTATTGCATGCCTCTTGCACGCTCCTGGAAATGTGGGTGTGGCTTCACTACAAGGGCGTGGTCTGGCAATGAGCTGCATGGCCTCAAAGAGAATGCCATATCCATATGACGGGAAGAGGGTGATGCCTTGGAGAGGCAGAGGGTGACAGAAGAGAGAGAGCGTGATGGAGAGATAGTTGCACAGGGTACAAGCAGAAGAGTGAGGCAATGAGTGACAGGGAGATACAGTAGGAGACAGAGAGGCAGTGGATGACAAGGAGAGGCAGAGGCTGGCAGAAGAGAGTGATAGTGAGAGGCAGTGGGTGAAGCCAGGGAATAGGTGACAGGGGAAGGAAGTGGGTGATGACAGGGGGTGGCAGTGAGTGACATAGAGAATGAAGAAGGTAGACAATGGTTGAAAGGGAGAGGGTAAAAGGAGTGAGAGGTTATGAGGAGAGACAGTGGGAGACCAGGAAAGGGTGACTGGGAAAGGCAGTCGGTGACAGGGAGAAGGTGACAGAGAGAACCAGAGGGTGACGGGGAGAGTGCCGTCGCAAAGCGAGCCCCTGTCCTGGTGAGAGTGAGAGAGAGTGAGAGAGAGAGAGAGAGAGAGAGAGAGAGAGAGAGAGAGAGAATGACAGTCTGGGCAGCAGCACTCGTTTTATAAAAAATAATAATCCAAACTTCTAATCCATGCCAGCCAGTGTAACACTTACAGTACCTCTCCTGAGACGTTGCTCTGCTCACTATTCACCTACACTGAGTCCTTAGTTCAACCACTGCACGTGACTGCTACAGCGGTGCCCTCCTTCTTAATGAGCATGTGTGGCTCCGGAGTCCAGCATGTTAATCTGGGAGGCGGGAGGGTTGATGCACAGCAGATGCAGAGTGAGCCGCTATGACCACTCTTCTCATTCAACTCTGTCTCTTTCTCAGCAGCAGTCATCTCTCCCAGCTGCCACACTGCGCACTTCATTGGGTATTGCCCGCATGCTCCTGCTCTGCTTGAGTGCCCTCAAGCTGGCCCTCATTTAACCAATGGCTGCGGGCTCCTTAATAGTGGCGAGCCCTGGTACAATACACAGGCTGCACCGCAGACGATTTGGGGGGAGGGTTGGTTTCGGGCATGTGCCTTGGTGCCACCCCCCTGAATACGCCACTGCCCTGTTTCACCGCACTACTGAGACTGTAGCTGGGTTGCATGTAAGTCAATACTCCACTAGGGCCTCATTTATCACCATCAGCATCTGAGGATGCGAATGACAGGTGATAAAATCGGCCAAACTAACAATGTGATAATTGAGTACATCACATTGATTTATCAATTATTGCATGCAGAGACAGAGCTTGCGAGAAAGCTCTGTCCCTGCGAATGCGCTCCTCAGCATAATCGGAGCACTTTATGTTATATAAATAACCCCATGTCCTACTGCGCATGTGCGGCAATCCGTCGTTACTGCCGCCACCGGGTGCCCCTGTGCCGAGACCACCTACACCGGTATTTATACTTACCCGTCCAGGAGCCGGTGACCACTGCTTCCCGGAGGCTGCCGGGCGCCAGATTCTGGTGATGTCACCCCTGGGCTGTAAAGTGAGCTTTCACTTTGCAGCATCACTTTACTGCACAGGGGCAGTGCTCACCGGAGCACCGATAACCAGCTCCTGGGTGGGTAAGTATGCTGTTTTTTTTTTTTAAAGGTGATCAGCAGACACACATAGCTGATCACACTGCCGGCTCCCTGCACAGCTGGGTTCACTACGATATGCCGGCGGTCGGGCTCCCGGCGACCAGCATACCGGCGCCGGGAGCCCGACCGCCGGCTTACCGACAGTGTGATGAGCGCAAATGAGCCCCTTGCGGGCTCGCTACGCTCGCCACCATACGGGCACGGTGGTGCTCTATGCGCGCCACACTATTTTATTCTCCCTCCAGGGGGGTCGTGGACCCCCACGAGGGAGAATTAGTGTCGGTATGCCGGCTGTCGGGATCCCGGCGCCGGTATACTGTGCGCCGGGATCCCGTCAGTCGGCATACAGAAGACCACCCGCACAGCTTTCTCTGCTGGGGGGAAGATAAAGCTGGGCAGAGGTACTCATATCGCAGTGCTGTTCTGTGATTACACCAGCTGAGACTGTATGTTTTTTAAAAAAAAATTAAAATAAATTTGGGCAGATCACATTTCCCATTAAAAGTATGAAAAAAAATGTGAATTAAAGGGGCTGGAGGAGTTTCTCACAAAAACTGCTCCAAAATCCCATTAATACACTTGAGTGAAACTAAAATATTGTGCAACGGTGTGAAAAAACCCTTTTTCACATTTGTTTAGTAAAAATAATGTTAATAAATAGGCCCTATCAGTTCAGCTAAACCTAAGGTGTTCCATCACCAGACTGGCAGGATTTACTGTACAGTGTATGTCCCGATGAAGTATTGACAGAGTTATCTAGTCACACTAACACTGTACACAGGGCCAGCTCCAGGCACGGTCCATAGGAGTGGCTGCACAGGGCACTGACTCCTAAGGGCGGCCAGAAGCTTGCCGCAATTTTAAATAAGTCGCCACCAGTCCATAACCTAATTAGAGTTGCAGACCGGCAGCTGCTGCTGGACCACAAGCTTTGACTGGCTGACGGACCGGCGGCTGATTTCAGGCAGGGAGCCACCAGAGACGGGAGTGAGGGGAAGGAGAGGCACACACTGCGCTCTCCTCCCCTCACACAGAAGCAGCGGTGCGACAGCAGTGGGAGTAGCAGGAGAGGCCCGCGGTGGTGAACAGTGCTACAGGGGGTACATGTATCTGGCAGTCTGGGGGCATGTGTATCTGGCACTCTGGGGCAAGTGTATCTGGCACTCTTGGGGGCACGTGTATCTGGCAGTCTGGGGGCATGTGTTTCTGGCAGGCTGGGGGCATGTGTATCTGGCACTCTGGAGGCATGTGTATCTGGCACTCTGGGGAGCACATGTATCTGGCAGTCTGGAGTCACGTGTATCTGGCAGTCTGGGGTCACATGTATCTGGCACTCTGGGGGCATGTATATCTGGCACTCTGGGGGCACGTGTATCTGGCACTCTGGGGGAACGTGTATCTGGACTGTGGGGGACACATGTATCTGGCACTCTGGGGGCACGTGTATCTGGCACTCTGGGGGGCACGTGTATCTGACACTCTGTGGGGCACATGTATCTGGCACTCTGGGGGCACGTGTATCTGGCACTCTGGGGGCACGTGTATCTGGCACTCTGGGGGGCACGTGTATCTGGCACTCTGGGGGCACATGTATCTGGCACTCTGGGGGCACGTGTATCTGGCACTCTGGGGGGCACGTGTATCTGGCACTCTGGGGGGCACGTGTATCTGACACTCTGTGGGGCACATGTATCTGGCACTCTGGGGGCACGTGTATCTGGCACTCTGGGGGCACGTGTATCTGGCACTCTGGGGGGCACGTGTATCTGACACTCTGGGGGGCACGTGTATCTGACACTCTGTGGGGCACATGTATCTGGCACTCTGGGGGCACGTGTATCTGGCACTGTGGGGACACATGTATCTGACAATGTGGGGGCATATTATGTGCATCTGGAACTGTGGGGACATGTGTATCTGACAATGTGGGGTCATATTATGTGTATCTGACAATGTGGTGGCATATCATGTGTATCTGACAATGTGGGGGTATATTATGTGTATCTGACAATGTGGAGGCATATAATGAGTATCTGGCACTATGGGGGCACATGTGTATCTGACAATGTGGGGGCATATTATGTGTATCTGACAATGTGGGGGCATATTATGTGTATCTGGCACTGTGGGGGCACACGTGTATCTGACAGTGTGGGGCATATTATGTGTATCTGGCACTGTAGGGGCATATAATGTGTATCTGGCACTGTGGGGCATATTATGTGTATCTGGCACTGTGGGGGCATTGTTTGTGTATCTGGTACTGTGGAGGCATATAATATGTATCTGGCACTGTGGGGGCATTCAATGTGTATCTGGCACTGTGGGGGCATATTATGTATATCTGGCACTGTGGGGGCATATTATGTGTATCTATGTGTATCTGGCACTGTGGGGCACCTGTGTATCTGACACTGTGGGGGCAAATAATGTGTATCTGGTACTGTATGGGCATATAATGTGTATGTGACACTGTGGGGGCATATAATGTGTATCTGGCACTGTGATAGCATATAATATGTATTTGGTACTGTGTGAGCATATAATATGTATTTGGCACTGTGGGGGCATATAATGTTTATCTGGCACTGCACTGCTGGGGGCATATGTGTATCTGGCACTGTGGGGGCATGTAATGTGTATCTGGCACTGCACTACTGGGGGCATATTATTTGTATCTGGCACTGCTGGTGGCATATTAAGTGTATCTGGCACTGTGGGGGCATATTATGTGTATCTGGCACTGTGGGGGCATATAATGTGTATCTGGCACTGTGGGGGCATATAATGTGAATCTGGAATTGTTGAGGCATATAATGTATAATTGGCACTGTGGGAGCATATAATGTGTATCTGGCACTGTGGGTGCATATAATATGTATCTGGCACTATGGGGGCATATAATGTGTGTCTGGCACTGCACTGCTGGGTACATAATAATATATATATATATATATATATATATATATATAATGTGTATCTGGCACTACTGGGGTGTATATGTATTTGGCACTACTGGGGGCGTATCTGACGCTATACTGGAGACATTATGTGTAATGTACACTACTGTGGGCGGTATGTGTAAGGCTGCTAATTGTGTGTGTGTAGAGGGGGTGTGAAAATATATTTATTTATAGTCTGATAATATAAAGTTGTGAGTCCACACCCACTTTTCCATCGGGGGCGGGGGCACTTTGAAATTTTCTCGCTCAGGGTGCTAGTAGGCCTGGAGCCGGCCCTGACTGTACAAACCCAGATCCAGGTACTCAAGGAATGTGCAACACCGCAAGCGTGACCAATTTAAATATAGTAATGTGAAGTATTTCATAATTGACTGTGATAAATGTAGAAGTGTATGAAGTGTAGCTTGCAAGGTGATAGCTAATGCTTGAATGCCCTTATTTATCAATGAATTATAAATTTCATTGTGAGTGATAAATTGCACCAGAAAATCCGCTCCTAACTGTCATTTTTGTAACATGGCAGTTAGGAGTTTATTGGCTGTTGCAATTTATCACTCGCAGTGAAATTTATCACTCATTGATAAATAAGGGCATACGTTTTGGTTAAGGGGTTAGGACTCCAGTTAGCAAAATAGAATACCACAGTAGGCTACACGGAAGAACTTTACAGAGAAGTACTGTACTGTATATCTGAAGATTGTATTACATACGGCATTGTAATTGATACAGTTAACTTATGTTTGTGAAATATAAGCTTTCTGAAATAATGACATCATTGCAATGATTACTTTTATGAAGGAATATCCAGTTCTTTCTGACAGCGAGCATCAGGGCCGTTTCTAGACAATTTGGCTCCCAGTGCGAGATTTCAAAATGCGCCCCCCCCCCCCATTACTCTAAAAAAAAATAACGTGTCCCCCACCCCACATAGCTATAAAAAGAAAAAGCATGCGCTCCCGACAAGGGTGTGTGGCCTGATTAAAATGGGCGTGGTCTCATTAAAGTGAGCGTGGCCTTGTCTGATATCATCACACCCACCACAGGGGAAAAAAAATAAAAATAAAAAAGTCCCCATTTTACACATTACAGCAGGCAAGTGTCCCCATTTTACACAGCGCGGCAGGCAGGTGTCCCCATTTTACACAGTGCGGCAGGCACGTGCCCCCATTTTACACAACACGGCAGGCAGGTGTCCCCATTTTACACAGCGCGGCAGGCAGGTGTCCCCATTTTACACAGTGCAGCAGGCAGGTGTCCCCCTTTTACACAGCACGGCAGGCAGGTATCCCCATTTTACAAAGTGCGGCAGGCAGATATCCCCATCTTACACAGTGCGGCAGGCGGGTATCCCCATTTTACACAGTACGCAGGCAGGTATCCCCATTTTACACATTACGCAGGCAGGTATCCCCATTTTACACAGTACGGCAGGCAGGTATCCCCATTTTACACAGTACGCAGGCAGGTGCCCCCATTTTACACAGTACGGCAGGCAGGTATCCCCATTTTACACAATACGCAGGCAGGTGCCCCCATTTTACACAGTGCGGCAGGCAGGTATCCCCATTTTACACAATACGCAGGCAGGTGCCCCCATTTTACACAGTGCGGCAGGCAGATATCCCCATTTTACACAGTACACAGGCAGGTGCCCCCATTTTACACAGTGCGGCAGGCAGGTATCCCCATTTTACACAGTGCAGCAGGCAGGTATCCCCATTTTACACAGTGCGGCAGGCAGGTGTCAAGTGGGGGGGAAGGAAGGGGGAGAGAGAGAGATAATACTTACATCTTCCCGCTCTTCGGGTCAGGCCGCCTCACGTCCCTCGCGCCGGCCGCCTCCTCCTTCCAGGATTATCTCCTCTCCTCCCTCTTCCCGAGCACTCCTGCTCGGGGGGCGGAGTTTCGCGGAATGACGCGTTTGCGTCGTGACGTCACGACGCAAACGCGTCATTCTGCGAAACTCCGCCCCCCGAGCAGGAGCGCTCGGGAAGAGGGAGGAGAGGAGATAAGGACACACAAAGTGCCGCGGCGGGCGCCCCGTGCGGTTGCACGGCTCGCCCGCCGCTAGAAACGGCACTGGCGAGCATTCCAGTCTAATAAATTGAATTTTTATATATTTTTTGACTTACAGTACTTAGGAACGTCTAAAAAATTTTGCTGAATGAATGTGTAGTACCCCCAGATTGCTGTGGAACTACAAGTGCCACCGTGAGACATGCAGCCCACAGCCCTATGGTTCCCCTTCTTGTTAACACCCAAGAGGCATGGGCAATATTCTTCCAAGGGCTGCAGGGGTTAATTCCCTTTTAGTTGCCCTTTTACTGTGAACAGCATGAGTCTGCAGTGAGCTCTAAAAAGAGGAGGACTTTAGGACCCAGAGCTGGCTGCAGGAAAAGAGCACATGTGAGCCGCCTGTTGGAACAGGAAGTGGGGTGAGAGAGTCAGACTGCGCGTGGAGCATGGTGAGAAAGGAAGAACTTGGGAAAGCTCTAAGGGCAGAGTCAGCAGTGTGCTGAGAGGTAGAGTAGGTGTGTTGCAGCCGTGAGCAGCAGTCCACAGGGGGGCAGATTTATTATGCTCGGTGAAGTGATAAAGTGGTAGGTGATAAAGGACCAGCCAATCAGATCCTAACTACCATGTCACAGGGTGGGTTTGAAAAATGATAGTTAGGAGCTAACTGGCTGGTACTTTATCACCTTTCAATTTATCACTTCACCGAGCTTAATAAATCTGCCCCAGAGTGAGGTGGGACAGACCATGAGGAGCACTGTTCGGTTCCAGACCAGCAGCAGCGGTAGTGTACCTACCAGGGACATGCAGTCAGGGGAGGCAGGGGAGGCAGTGCCTCCCCTGTCATTAATGATTAAAATAATACAAAGAAGATACTTATGACACATATTCTGTGTCATATGTATCCTCTTAATATTATTCTAATCATTCCTCCTCTCTGTATGTGTTTGGGAGGCACCGATCGTGGTGCCTCCTGTTGTCAATGGGGAAAGGTATGGGAGCGGGGGGGCGGGCACGGGCAGGGCCAGGCCATGGGCATAAGAGGTGCCGCTTTCATACAGGGACGTGATTTCAACCTATGAAAGCACGCCCCTGTCAGTGAGGCCACAGTGATTGGCCAGCAGATCCGTCACTGGATCCGCTGTTAATCACTGTGTGGGCCTCGGTGGCGGCGGAGGTGCAAGATACGGCGTGGTGCAGGCGGCGGTGATGCAGGCGACGGGGGTGCGGGCGGTGGAAGTTTACCTGTATTCTGCAGAGTTTGCCCGCGGAGCGGTACCAGTTTAAAAAATGGCGCCTCAGTGTCATTTTTGAAATTCAAGATGGCCGCCGCGAGCGTCATCGCCCCGCCCCCTCTGGGTGACTTATATAAGTCAGCGCGAGGCAGCGGCGCGTCAGTCCACGGAGGAGGAGAAGCAGAGAAGAGCTCCTGAAGAGAGAAGACGCCGGAAGTCCTGGATGGGCAGCGGCTATGCAAAAGAGCTTAACAGCCGCCGCCCACCAGGTGAAAACTCCGGAAGCCCTGGGGAAGGTGGCGGCCATGCAAAAGAGCTTAAAGGCCGCCGCCTCCCAGGTGAAGACGCCGGAGGAAGACGTCGGAAGCCCTGGGAAGGCGGCGTCCCCCCCAGGTGAAGATGCCGGAAGCCCTGGGAAGGCGGTGGCCATGCAAAAGAGCTTAAAGGCCACCGCCCCCAGGTGAAGACCCTGTCTAATAAAACTTTGTCAATGTGGTGTTTTATTTTAATATTTTCTTTACAGGTGGACTACAGGTGCCAGCGGGCCCTTTATGTCTGGGCATGCTGGCACTTGTAGTTCTTCAAGTGCCAGCATGCTGGGGAAGGCTTGCTGGGACCTGTAGGCCATCTGTAAAGAACAATATTAGCATACAATAAACCCCGCACCCACCGCCACCAGGGGTGTGGGGCATAGCACTGGGCTATCAGCCCAGTGCTGGTTGTTGCTTGGGAGGGGGGAACCCATTTTTATTTTTTGGGGTCCCCACTTTCTGAGGCATTCCAGCCCTGGGCTGACTGGCTTGGGGGTGATTAATGGCATGGCAGGGGAACCCCACACTGAGTGTCTCCCCTGCTATGGCATTACCCCCCCCCCCTACTGGTTCTGCTTGGTGCTGGTTTTAGCGATGTGTGGGGGACTACACTTGTTTTTTTTTCCCCTCTATGAGGAGGGGGGGTTTAGCTGCCAGTGCCTCCCCAGCCACTGACCTCACTGCACGTCACTGGTACCTACCCGCCAGTGTGTGCACTACACCGCCCACAGCATCAGCCCCAAGACCTTCTTGAGGGGTTGTAGAGGACCCGGTGGTGGCAGCAGGGGAGCCTTGCTGCAAGACAGAGCCGGGACCCACAGGATGCAGTGATCTTAACCACACTTCCCTGCAGCACACGAGGCAGCATAGAGTGTGATGCACAGAGAAGAGTGAGAGCAGCAGCTGCAGAGGAATCCCTGCTGTAGAGAAAGTCAGGGAAAAGGGCTCAGCATTCTGGTGCCTTTTGATCCAGGACATTGTGAGTATGGTTTGCCCTGTACACTCATATTGAACACTACCCCAGACCACGGCCACCCACATACCCTGTGGTCTAGTGACAGGCAAGACCATCCGACACACAGAAAATGTGCCCAAAGGGTTGACGCCCCAAACAAGAAGAGGGGAGAAAGGAGCCTTAGGTCAGTAGTTCTCCCAGGGGTATGCAGAGCCCTGCGACTCAGTGACATTTCAGCTACACTAACGCAATATAACAGGCAGTGTGGGGAAAGCGAGTAACCGGTTCCCATCCCACCAGTCAGCAGGGCCTATGCGAAGGAGGACTCTAATTACAGTAGGCAGTGTGGCTGCGGGACAGGCTCCAGGTAGTCTCTTCTACAGGACAGTGGTGGTCATTCCGAGTTGTTCACTCGGTAATTTTCTTCGTTTTGCAGCGATTTTCCGCTAACTGCGCATGCGCAATGTTCGCACTGCGACTGCGCCAAGTAAATTTGCTATGCAGTTAGGTATTTTACTCACGGCATTACAAGGTTTTTTCTTCGTTCTGGTGATCGTAATGTGATTGACATGAAGTGGGTGTTTCTGGGCGGAAACTGGCCGTTTTATGGGAGTGTTTGAAAAAACGCTACCGTTTCTGGGAAAAACGCGGGAGTGGCTGGAGAAACGGAGGAGTGTCTGGGCGAACGCTGGGTGTGTTTGTGATGTCAAACCAGGAACGACAAGCACTGAACTGATCGCACTGGAAGAGTAAGTCTCGAGCTACTCAGAAACTGCACAGAGAAGTCTTTTCGCAATATTGCGAATCTTTCGTTCGCAATTTTGCTAAGCTAAGATTCACTCCCAGTAGGCGGCAGCTTAGCGTGTGCAATGCTGCTAAAAGCAGCTTGCGAGCGAACAACTCGGAATGAGGGCCAGTGTCTGTAGTACAGTGCCTGGGAAAACGGAGGGAATAGCACCATCTAATGCGTGGATTCAGATATACAGTGGAATACATTTAATTCTTTCTTGTTGAGCTGCTTAATTGTCCTCCTATTGCACGGGAAGGATTATTTTGCCATTACCTCCGCCAGGAATACCTTTGTGGTTCACAGAATTAAGCCTAAACAGTCAAATGTGGTTTTTTTTATACAGTATATATGCATATACTGTATATCCTAATTCAATTACACCATTGGGATCTCTTGCTAAACCTGAGCCTAGGCAAAACCTGGACAATTCGGTAATAATGTTTGCATTCTCGTAATGTTTAGATGTTATTGCATAGAAGTCAATAGAAACATTTCATCATTGCCTAAATGTGTTTAACTTTGGTGGGTTATCTAGTGTATTTGCATGACTTTAATTAGAAGTTGCATTCAGGTGTGAAATGTATAGATTGTTTTATAAGTGCACATATGGTTTACATTTATGAGTATCTACATTGCGGGTAGTGTCCCTTCCATTTTCTACAAGTTTAATACAGCGACCTCCAGTTGAGGTATTTAACCCGCATCATCGCAGTCTCAGCCTGTATTCCTTTTACCTCTCCAAACACCAGCAAGAATCCTCTGCAGAGAGAGTTGTCGCAATCTCCGTTCCGTAGAACGAGAGCATTAACAACCGGTTGGTATGTTGACATACACACACCTGACCGTACTCAGCCGGGTATCACAAATGTTCAGGAAATGCTCATCTGTTTAGGGTTATGTTTAGCAGATATAGTGGAACTGAGCTATATAGGATTTACTGTTATATGTTTTAAAACTATTAAGGTGCGCAAATTTAACCACTTAACTGACAATTCTTTTCCCCACAAAACTGCTCAGAAATTTAATTTTTTTTTATTACTTAATAAAGTTGAAATGGTACTTTTAAAAAAATATTAACATATTTTATGTTAAAAAAATATAGGCTGTGTTTTGCACCCCCTCGTGTCCATAGGTACCAATTATAAAATAACCCCCCCATTGGCAATAGACACCACAGCAGTCTTAAATCCAGGGACGATGCAAGGTTTCTGGGCACCCTAGGCAAAATTTATCCTATCACCCCATCCTGTCATACATACATACATAGTTTCACACACATTTAGGCACAGACATACAGAAACACAGAAATACAGTATACACAGATATATACACACACACACACACATAAACACACAAATATACACAGACATACATAAACACACACACATACTGTGTACAAAGATATAAAGGACACTGCAATATGTGTAGGTTCGTCCACCCTAATAGGAAATCTTTTTTCAATTCTGAACGGACGAGGGAATTTAAGATGAAGGATTTCATTAACTGCAATACTACATCTGTAATCTATGTGATTGAATGTGGATGCCACCTTAAGTATGTGGGCAAGACAAAAAGACTCCTGAAACTGTGTATTCAGGAACATGTACGAAACATCAAAAATAAAGTGGAGAGCCACCCCCTCTCAAGACATTTCGCTGAGACTCACAACTCATGCACGGAAACTTTCACATTCAGAGCCATTGAACACGTCAAATTAGGACCTAGAGGGGGCGACTTACTGAGAAAATTATCCTAACGGGAGATGTACTGGATTTTTACTTTAAATACACTCCAACCGCATGGCCACAACGAAGGCTATGACATTGCCCCTTTTTTATGAGGTACATACAGTGACCAGTATAGGAAAGATAATGCCTTTGCCTTTTGTCTCCAAAATCAGATATTTTACATGTACCCCCCCCCCCCCCCCCCCCAATTATCACCGCCTTTCACATTGTCGCCTCAGGGCCAGATTTATCATCTTTTTTATAATTTTTTATGATATGAACTAATATTTTAATACCTATGCTGGTCTTTTACATATACTGTGCCTTGTTGTTTTATGCATGTTCATGATGTGTATATTGATATGTTTTAGAGTGGTTTTAAGATTGTCTCTAAATTCAGATGTATTGTTAATGATTTTATATATTTGTATAGGCACAAATAATCTCTAAGGATGCAGCTGGTTTATATATATACAAATAGGCCCTACTGCCATAACCAGTATCTGCTATTTTCGGGGTCGCATATGGAGTCTGCCCACTGTTGATATTATGCAAGAGTGGGATCGGACTCTGGTTACTGTTTATGTGTCTATGTTTACGTGCTCGGATGGCTATATAGCACCAAAAGGATTACCCAATCAATCCCCCTCCGTTACACTATTATCATATGTGACAGCATTTGCGTCACTTCCGCCAGTAAAGATACCTATTCACCATGTATTCTTCCTCCAGATAGGAACAGGAAGTGACCTAACATTAAGGACGTGTCACTTCCGCCAATGTTAGAACAGACGCTGGCCACTGGACCGGAAGTGACGCGGCCGCGGCCGGTACAAGCCGCGTCACTTCCGGTAATCGAATACACACAAGCGGCGACTTATGTCACTGCTTGTGTGGTGTGCTTCAGAAACATTATCCCACTCACAGAATCACTGCCCCACCAATGTCTTTGATATGCAATCACTATGTATGTATTGTTTATATAGAGGGCTAATGACGATCGGGTGCCACTTCCGGTTCCGGAAATGACGTGAACCGGAAGTGACCACAGTACTAAACAGAAAGTAGCTATAAATGTGTGCACTTTTTATGGTTCTGTATTCTCCTGAGGAAGCCCAAAAGGCGAAACGCGTTGAGAGACTGACCTACCTACCTACTGCCTGTATCACTGAGCTAAAGGCCCGTACACACTGGTCGATATATCGGCCGTTCTCCTGAACGGCCGATATATCGCGGGACCGTTGGCCAGTGTGTACGGCCGATACGTCTGTGAATACGGCTGTATCGCGTCGGCCCCGCAGCACAGCCGACGGCCAATATATCTACCGATATATTGGCGCGTCGCTGTGTGTGTACGGGGCGGTCGGCCGACCGACCGTACACATGCTGCGGAGGCCGGCAGTGATTGACAGCTGAACTGGGTGGGCGTGTGTACACGCCCGCCCAGTTCATGACGTCAGTCCCCGACGGATCGGGCAGTGTGTATGCTGAACACACTGCTCGATCCGTCCATAGATATATCTGCAGATCAATTGATCTGCAGATATATCTACCAGTGTGTACCCACCTTAAGACCTTTACTCTATTTATTTATTATGTTTTATTTTGTTTATTAAAAAACTTTGTATTGCTATACAAGGTAATTGGTCGAAATTGAATGAATAAGCACATCATACAGGACCTGCTTGAGTTATCTGGATAAAAAAGCTTATCCTATGTGCCTGATTGAAACATCGATTTGGTAAGCATGACATATAGGGGAGGGTACCCTAAGATATTCACAAAGGTATTACACTATTTGGCGATGATCTTTGTCTCCTGACATATAGGTGGGGAGCAGCCACTGAGAAAAGAGAGACCGATAGGCCTGATTTCAAGATTATATCCAGCACTTACCTCATATTCACGTGTCCATAATTCACTATTTACTTGAATTACTACACCATATGGCGCTTGTTCTTCTCCCCTACCTCCACAGAAATTCATGACTGAACCTACCCAAGTCATTTTTTGAGGAACTGAGCTGCCACCAAAGAAGTTTGGAAGGTGTTTATAGATCACGAGGAAATTTGCTAGACGGCTTTGGATGCGGACTCAATAAGACTAATCAAGTCTCTGCATAGTGACATCGGGCGACCCTTGGAAGGGACTTTCGAACATTGGATAAGCGCACTGATCTAAAAATTTTTTTCATATATATATATATATATATATATATATATACAAACAAACACACATGTATACACATTAGCACACAGACATATACACACACATTTATACACAAACACAGACATATACACATAAACGCACAGTATACACAGACATATACACACAGTAATTTTCGCCAAGAGGGCAGCAGCAGAGCAGCTCCTCGTTCCAGCCTGGAGGGGCGGAGCTTCTATGTGATTGACAGGCTGGACCGCCGTGGATAGAAGTAAAGGACTGAGGAAAGGGAAGGGGTGGCCACCACACTGCCTGTATGTTCCAGATCACTAAATGCAGATCCCTGACAGCCAGGAAAGTTCTTCTGACAAGCCTTCAAACCTCCCCTCTTCCCTAACAACACACCACACTGCACTGCATTGCACTGGACTCTCTGCACTGTGCAATCAGTGATATGCAACATGCAGGCAGTGTGGTGGCCACCCCTTCCCTCTCTTCTAGGCATCTCCTCCTACCCGAGATCCTGGCTCTCAGCTGTGCAGTGAGCCGGCGCCTTCTGTCCCCAGAGGCGCCTGGAGCTCGAGCTCCACTTGTTCCACCCTCCCTATGCCCCTGCCCCCACCCCATCAGCTGTATCCTAGCTCCTCTGTACCGCTTCCCCCTTGCCGTCACCTGTGTCCCAAATCCCCTGTCTTGCTTGTCCCAATCCCATCACCTGTATGCCAGCTCCTCTGTACCACCTCCCCCCATCCCGTCACCTGTGTCGAGGCTACTGTACCGCTTTCTCCCATTGTGTCATCTGTATCCTAACTCCTCTGTGCCACTTCCCCCCATCCCATCATCCATTTCCAAGTTTTTCTGTATCTCTTTCTCGCTTTCTCCCATTCCGCCACCTGTTTCCTGGCTCATCTGTGCTGCTTCCCCTATACCATCACACGTTTCCTATCTTCTTTGTGCCGTTTTCTCCCATCCTGTTACTTGTGTTCCGGCTTCTCTGTGCCGCTTCCCCCCAACCGGTCACCTGCAAATCTGCTCCTTTGTGCCACTCCCCTCCACCATATCACCCGTATCCCGGCTTCTCTGTGCCACCTCCTCCTATTATGTCACTGTGTCCAGAGCCGGCCCTAGCCAATTTGATGCCCTAGGCAAAATTTTGTCTGGTGCCCCTTAGCACCGCCGCTAGTTCTGCATCTGACCCAGCAACACTCAGGCAGTGGGGCCCACTGGGGGTTTACCCTGTGCCCCTGTTGGCCAGTTCAACCCTGCATAATGCCCCACAGTAATGCCCATAATACACATAATTCCACACAGTAATGCACCTTACACATATGCTCCACATTAGTAATGCCCATAATATACATAATTCCACACAGCAATTCACCTTACACATATGCTCCACATTAGTAAATAGCGCAACGCAACTTACTGACCACTTTACAGTGCTGGATGGCAAGGGAAATTTACGGCATGGACTGACTGAAAAATAAAGTGTGGGGAGAACACTGCCCATGTTATATCCCTGCAGACACCTGGGGTTTGCACAGGGATAAGGGACACAGGATAGCATGGTCCCCCTCCCCCATGTGCACAAGCAGTATAAGTGAGCCATCTAATAATAACCTAATAATAAGTGTCACAGGTCCAGGAATTTCAGATACTTGGCTTCTGCTGTCTAAGGTCTCACAAGTCAGGGGCATTCAAGCATGTCGGAGGGAGTTCAAGGGAGTGTACATTCTATTTGACAAATGTAAATAGCAGTGTATACAAGTACTGATAGAATACATTTAGAAAGTAACAGATAGTTTGCAGACTGTCCCTCCCAGCATTATTTATTTATTTATTTATTATTTATTAGCAGTTTCTTATATAGCACAGCATATTCCGTTGCGCTTTACAATTAGAACAACAATTATAGAACAAAACTGGGCAAAGACAGATAGACAGACAGAGGTAGGAAGGCCCTGCTCGCAAGCTTACAATCTATAGGGAAATAGGCATTGATACACAAGGATAGATGCTACCTGTCACATAATGGTTCCCCAGGTTGCTAGGTTCTTAATGGGTTGTATATGATATGATCACCCAGCAATGTTGGAAGACAAAATGTGAGTTTATGTGGACTGTACAGAGGGGATGTAACTTGATAGGGAAGCTGTGAAGGTTATGTGTGTGGGTCTGAAATTTGGTAGGCTTGACTGAAGAGATGAGTTTGAGAACGTTTAAAGGTTTGGAGACTAGAGGAGAGTCTTATTGTGCGTGGGAGTGCATTCCACAGAGTAGGTGAAGCCCGGGTAAAGTCCTGTAATTTTGAGTGGGAACAGGTAATACATGTGGATGAGAGACGCAGATCTTGTGCAGAGCGGAGAGGTCTGGTAGGGAGATATTTTGAGATGAGTGAGGAGATGTATGATGGTGCAGTTTGGTTAATAGCCTTGTATGTAAGTAAAAATATTTTATATTTGACACGGTAGAATACCGGTAACCAATGGAGGGACTGACAGAGCGGATCAGCAGATGAAGAACGTCTGGCGAGGAAGATTAGCCTTGCAGCTGCATTTAAAATGGATTGAAGTGGTGATAGCCTATGTTTGGGAAGACCAGTAAGGAGACTATTACAATAATCAATGCGGGAGATGATGAGTGCATGGATTAGAGTTTTTGCAGTGTCTTGTGTAAGATAAGGGCGTATTTTGAAAATGTTTTTAAGGTGCATGTAACAAGATTTAGAGACAGATTGAATGTGTGGAACAAAGGACAGTTCAGAGTCAAGGGTGACACCTAGGCAACGAGCTTGTGGGGTGGGGTGGATAGTTGCATTGTCAACAGTTATAGAGATATCAGGTTGGTAACTACTCTTAGCTGGTGGGAAAATAATTAATTCGGTTTTGGAAATGTTGAGTTTGAGGTGGCGGGATGACATCCAAGATGAAATGGCAGACAGGCATCCAGTGACACGAGCCAATACTGGTGGTGACAAATCTGGGGAGGATAGGTAGATTTGAGTATCATCAGCATACAAATGATACTGAAATCCAAAGGAGCTAATTAGTTTACCAAGAGAGGAGGTATAGATTGAGAAAAGCAGAGTACCTAAGACTGAGCCTTGCGGTACTCCAACTGATAGAGGTAGAGAAGAGGAGGTAGAATCAGAGAAGTGAACACTGAAAGAGCGATTAGATAGGTAGGATGAGAACCAAGAAAGGGCTGTGTCCTGAAGACCTAGGGATTGTAGTGTTTGTATGAGAAGAGAGTGGTCAACAGTGTCAAAAGCAGCAGAGAGATCTAGAAGAATAAGTAGTGTGTAATGGCCTTTTGATCTAGCAGTGACTAGATCATTCACTACTTTGGTCAGTGCCGTCTCTGTGGAGTGTTGGGCACGAAAGCCTGACTGAAGTGGATCCAATAAGTTGTGCGAGTTAAGAAAGTGTGTAAGGCGAGTGTAGGCAAGCCTCTCAAGTAGCTTGGAAGGACTGGGTAGCTGAGAAATGGGACGGTAGTTAGAGAGTGTGTTTGGGTCAGAGTTGTGTTTTTTTAGAATGGGAGTAATGACTGCATGTTTAAACAGAGAGGGAAAGATACCAGTTGTTACAATTCACCTGCCTCTTAATGTTTGGCAGGTGAATTACGAGGAGAAGATTACTACTGGAGGTGCAGGCAGATGCAGTGTGCCATAGAAATGGTTAACCAGACTTGACTGGGGAATACTGTAATAACTTGAGCGCGTTGTAGCAGAATTAAAGATTAGCAGACTATGGACTCTCCCTTTAATACTGGAATGTGCAGCACCACACTTTACACTGATTATGGACAGCAGGTGAGTAATATAACACAGCTAAGAGCCAGGACTTGAATACAGGACTAGAATGTATCACAATCACTGTTGCAGGTAATGAATGTCCACAGAAGTGCAGGAATACTAAGTACTTTATTATAGCAGTGGTATAATGGAGGTATGGCAGAGGAATCACAGTAACAATCCAGGGTACAATATGAGCAGAGAGTAAATGGTTTTTCAGACTGAGACTTGCAGCAGAGTAATGAGATAGTTGAAAAAGGAACCAGAGTAATATAATCCACGGAACTCAGATTGCAGGACTTGTACAATAAAGCATAACAGCATGCAGGCATAGAGGAAGTCCATAGTAACATGTAACACAAGTAATGAATACTAGAGAATCCACAGAGCACAGTGAAAGTCCATAATACTTAACTAAATAGTCCTGACATGAACATGAACTGGCAAGAATGGTTGTGGCAGGATAACATGAACTGGCAGACCATGCTTCTCGGCATGAACAGGAGCTAGGACGAAGACACCAGGAAATGCAGATAGTTCAGGCAGGAAAGTAGTATAATATCACCGGCATCGGAGAACTCAGCTAGCTGGCTTTTAACAGCCACACTAACCAATGAACAAGGCCAGGCTGGGAGTGTTAACTAATTACAAACCCTGTGCACCTGTTGAGCTGCGTGTACACAGATGGATCAGCTGACACCAGATACATACTGAACAGAATCCTAACATTACCCCCCCCTTCAGGGTAGACTTTGGACACCCAAACAGGACTAAGGGAAACAAAAAGTCTTAGAGATAAATCATAAATTCAAGATCTCCGACGATGCTTCTTCTTACGGGACCGTTTTGGTTTTACCACTGGAAGCATAAAGACATTGTCATAGCTTACAGGTGACTCCAGTAACAGAGCTTCTTCAGCTACTGAGTCATAATCCGAATTGGAGTCAACGTCACAAGGCAAAACCACAGCTTTCTTAGCAGGAGATAAAAACTTGACAGACTGAGCAGATGATAAGTTCAAATGACAGGGATTTTCAGAAGACCAATTGTATGGGGAGGAGAATGACATATAGCCAGAAGTTATGTACTTGGTTTGTTGTTTTGGAGAAGATTTAGGAAGCCTGCAGTTTTTGTGAGATGAAGAGTCATTCGTGCGCTGGTTCCTCAAAGGTGATCCGACTTCAGTAATAGAAGGTTTTTTCGTGGACAAGGCAGGACTCCCAGAACATTCAGAAAAATCTATTTCAGGACCACTAAATCTTTTAGTAACAGCATTACTGAAGGCTTTCAAGTCTTGAAGAACAGGATCATTGGAAGAGATGAGTAGTTTAAGCCATTCCAGAGCCTCCCCCTTGAAGGCCATGCCCAAGAATAGAATTACTTCAGCATCAGAGGAAAGGCATGGACCCAATTCCCGAACTTGAAGTAACAGATCTCGAAATTGCTCCAACCTCCCATTAAAGATAATAGGGTCTGGGTCTTGGTCAGGATCAAAAGAATGAGAGTCTTTAGCAGGACCAACAGACTGGACTTTCTTTTCAGGCTTGACAGAAGGAAGAACTTTCTCAGGACCAACAGGACATGAAGCCCCTACTTGAGACTTACGAAACTTAAGGTTCTTCCCGGGAACCGGTAGGGCAGGAAATTTCTCTTTAGGATCAGCAAGACATGGAGACTCATTAGCAGAAGCAGTTAAATTAACTTTACTGACCGGAACAGGTAGACTTTGACTGGAAATAGATACGACAGACTTTGAATCTATAGACAACTTTGAACAGTCTGATTTTGGGGTGAATCTTTGTTGTACCACTTTAATGAAGGCAGGAAGATCAGTGAGCAATGGATTTTTGGACTTGATGAAGGGTTTGGCCCAGTCCAAAGCTTCCCCTCTAAAGGATCTAAGGAAATAATTAACTGCATTGGCAGGAGTGATGCTGATTGACGAGTCTGATTCGATGTATATGAGATACTGACGAGCCAGGGCACGGAATTGGGCAAGATCTCCTTCAAAGACAATATTCTCTGGAGCATTACAATGGAGATCTTTCTTGGAACTAAAGCTAACAGATGCGACATGATAGTGTTCGGAGGCATTTTGGATACAGTCTGAGAAAGCTGTGTTCACACTGGAAATCAACTCTGAGGCACAATGTTTAACACTAGAACTTGAATCAGATGCCCTTTCTAGGGCTGCAGGATCAGGTGCCCCACCCAGGGCTTCAGAACTGGACACGAAAACTGGAACCCATCCTGGGACTTCAGGGTTTGATGACCCTTTTGGTGAGAGGCCATCAACTACCCTTTCTGGAATCTGGACAGGGAGAGCCCCCTCCTGGGGCTGGACAGGCAGAGCCCCCTCCTGGGGCTGGACAGGCAAAGCCTCCTCCTGGGGCTGGACAGGCAGAGCCCCCTCCTGGGGCTTTGGCACACGAGTCCCCTCCTGGGGCTTTGGCACACGAGTCCCCTCCTGGGGCACAGCCACTCGAGACCCCTCCTGGGGCACAGCCACTCGAGACCCCTCCTGGGGCACAGGCGGTGAACACCTCACTGCTGATAAGAGACTTAATCGTCCCCTGCTGGTTCCCAAATTTAAGTTCTGAGCCCCTCATCACAGGACTCCAATTGTAAATAAGAGTTATCTTTTGGGCAACCTTTTTGGGAGTAATAGGGTCTGGAAGAACATTGAGTGATTTATCAGCTTGAACCCTGGAAGGCTGAAGTTTATCACTATTTCTGAACTTGCATATTGAACAGTCTTTAATCAGGTGTTCAGCACTCCCACAATAGAGATAGAGACCATTCTCCATACGCCACTGGCGTTCAGCTTCAGAAAGCCTGGGTCGCAGGTAACTCCGAAATCTCCCTTCACTCCAACCTGACGAGGAAATTTCAGTAGGGGGGGAGCAAGAGTCTGTAGTCACATTGGTCTCAGAAACCTGAGAGTAAGCTTTGAAAATGTCCAGAAAACTCCCAAAAATTTCTGGTATCAATTGAGTTATACCAGTAAAAAACGTTTGTAACTGCTCAATTTTCACGAACAAAATACTCAGTCGCTCAGGATTCACTCCACCATGGGACTGAGAGGACCTGGAACAGTTGCAAGAAAATGTACCAACAAAATTGTCCTCACCAGGCTGATTATGGCAAGGATTAACTGCCTCCAGGACACTTTGAGAGGTTGGAATACTCTGCTGCTGCAGCAGATCCACACGAGAAGACATTCCTACAAAGGCTTGTAACAGCAGTGTCTGTATACTCTCAAAGTTCTGCAGCTTGCTCAGAAGACCCGGATCTGGATCTGCAACATGAGTCTAACCGGCTGAGATCTGGACTGGACTTGACACGACTGGGTCCATTCTGAACATACTACTCCAGTAGTGTGTGTTTTGTGGCCGGTGATAATGTTACAATTCACCTGCATCTTAATGTTTGGCAGGTGAATTACAAGGAGAAGATTACTACTGGAGGTGCAGGCAGATGCAGTGTGACATAGAAATGATTAACCAGACTTGACTGGGGAATACTGTAATAACTTGAGCGCGTTGTAGCAGAATTAAAGATTAGCAGACTATGGACTCTCCCTTTAATACTGGAATGTGCAACACCACACTTTACACTGATTATGGACAGCAGGTGAGTAATATAACACAGCTAAGAGCCAGGACTTGAATACAGGACTAGAATGTATCACAATCACTGTTGCAGGTAATGAATGTCCACAGAAGTGCAGGAATACTAAGTACTTTATTATAGCAGTGGTATAATGAGGTATGGCAGAGGAATCACAGTAACAATCCAGGGTACAATATGAGCAGAGAGTAAATGGTTTTTCAGACTGAGACTTGCAGCAGAGTAATGAGATAGTTGAAAAAGGAACCAGAGTAATATAATCCACGGAACTCAGATTGCAGGACTTGTACAATAAAGCATAACAGCATGCAGGCATAGAGGAAGTCCATAGTAACATGTAACACAAGTAATGAATACTAGAGAATCCACAGAGCACAGTGAAAGTCCATAATACTTAACTAAATAGTCCTGACATGAACATGAACTGGCAAGAATGGTTGTGGCAGGATAACATGAACTGGCAGACCATGCTTCTCGGCATGAACAGGAGCTAGGACGAAGACACCAGGAAATGCAGATAGTTCAGGCAGGAAAGTAGTATAATATCACCGGCATCGGAGAACTCAGCTAGCTGGCTTTTAACAGCCACACTAACCAATGAACAAGGCCAGGCTGGGAGTGTTAACTAATTACAAACCCTGTGCACCTGTTGAGCTGCGTGTACACAGATGGATCAGCTGACACCAGATACATACTGAACAGAATCCTAACATTACCCCCCCCCCTTCAGGGTAGACTTTGGACACCCAAACAGGACTAAGGGAAACAAAAAGTCTTAGAGATAAATCATAAATTCAAGATCTCCGACGATGCTTCTTCTTACGGGACCGTTTTGGTTTTACCACTGGAAGCATAAAGACATTGTCATAGCTTACAGGTGACTCCAGTAACAGAGCTTCTTCAGCTACTGAGTCATAATCCGAATTGGAGTCAACGTCACAAGGCAAAACCACAGCTTTCTTAGCAGGAGATAAAAACTTGACAGACTGAGCAGATGATAAGTTCAAATGACAGGGATTTTCAGAAGACCAATTGTATGGGGAGGAGAATGACATATAGCCAGAAGTTATGTACTTGGTTTGTTGTTTTGGAGAAGATTTAGGAAGCCTGCAGTTTTTGTGAGATGAAGAGTCATTCGTGCGCTGGTTCCTCAAAGGTGATCCGACTTCAGTAATAGAAGGTTTTTTCGTGGACAAGGCAGGACTCCCAGAACATTCAGAAAAATCTATTTCAGGACCACTAAATCTTTTAGTAACAGCATTACTGAAGGCTTTCAAGTCTTGAAGAACAGGACCATTGGAAGAGATGAGTAGTTTAAACCATTCCAGAGCCTCCCCCTTGAAGGCCATGCCCAAGAATAGAATTACTTCAGCATCAGAGGAAAGGCATGGACCCAATTCCCGAACTTGAAGTAACAGATCTCGAAATTGCTCCAACCTCCCATTAAAGATAATAGGGTCTGGGTCTTGGTCAGGATCAAAAGAATGAGAGTCTTTAGCAGGACCAACAGACTGGACTTTCTTTTCAGGCTTGACAGAAGGAAGAACTTTCTCAGGACCAACAGGACATGAAGCCCCTACTTGAGACTTACGAAACTTAAGGTTCTTCCCGGGAACCGGTAGGGCAGGAAATTTCTCTTTAGGATCAGCAAGACATGGAGACTCATTAGCAGAAGCAGTTAAATTAACTTTAATGACCGGAACAGGTAGACTTTGACTGGAAATAGATACGACAGACTTTGAATCTATAGACAACTTTGAACAGTCTGATTTTGGGGTGAATCTTTGTTGTACCACTTTAATGAAGGCAGGAAGATCAGTGAGCAATGGATTTTTGGACTTGATGAAGGGTTTGGCCCAGTCCAAAGCTTCCCCTCTAAAGGATCTAAGGAAATAATTAACTGCATTGGCAGGAGTGATGCTGATTGACGAGTCTGATTCGATGTATATGAGATACTGACGAGCCAGGGCACGGAATTGGGCAAGATCTCCTTCAAAGACAATATTCTCTGGAGCATTACAATGGAGATCTTTCTTGGAACTAAAGCTAACAGATGCGACATGATAGTGTTCGGAGGCATTTTGGATACAGTCTGAGAAAGCTGTGTTCACACTGGAAATCAACTCTGAGGCACAATGTTTAACACTAGAACTTGAATCAGATGCCCTTTCTAGGGCTGCAGGATCAGGTGCCCCACCCAGGGCTTCAGAACTGGACACGAAAACTGGAACCCATCCTGGGACTTCAGGGTTTGATGACCCTTTTGGTGAGAGGCCATCAACTACCCTTTCTGGAATCTGGACAGGGAGAGCCCCCTCCTGGGGCTGGACAGGCAGAGCCCCCTCCTGGGGCTGGACAGGCAAAGCCTCCTCCTGGGGCTGGACAGGCAGAGCCCCCTCCTGGGGCTTTGGCACACGAGTCCCCTCCTGGGGCTTTGGCACACGAGTCCCCTCCTGGGGCACAGCCACTCGAGACCCCTCCTGGGGCACAGCCACTCGAGACCCCTCCTGGGGCACAGGCGGTGAACACCTCACTGCTGATAAGAGACTTAATCGTCCCCTGCTGGTTCCCAAATTTAAGTTCTGAGCCCCTCATCACAGGACTCCAATTGTAAATAAGAGTTATCTTTTGGGCAACCTTTTTGGGAGTAATAGGGTCTGGAAGAACATTGAGTGATTTATCAGCTTGATCCCTGGAAGGCTGAAGTTTATCACTATTTCTGAACTTGCATATTGAACAGTCTTTAATCAGGTGTTTAGCACTCCCACAATAGAGACAGAGACCATTCTCCATACGCCACTGGCGTTCAGCTTCAGAAAGCCTGGGTCGCAGGTAACTCCGAAATCTCCCTTCACTCCAACCTGACGAGGAAATTTCAGTAGGGGGGGAGCAAGAGTCTGTAGTCACATTGGTCTCAGAAACCTGAGAGTAAGCTTTGAAAATGTCCAGAAAACTCCCAAAAATTTCTGGTATCAATTGAGTTATACCAGTAAAAAACGTTTGTAACTGCTCAATTTTCACGAACAAAATACTCAGTCGCTCAGGATTCACTCCACCATGGGACTGAGAGGACCTGGAACAGTTGCAAGAAAATGTACCAACAAAATTGTCCTCACCAGGCTGATTATGGCAAGGATTAACTGCCTCCAGGACACTTTGAGAGGTTGGAATACTCTGCTGCTGCAGCAGATCCACACGAGAAGACATTCCTACAAAGGCTTGTAACAGCAGTGTCTGTATACTCTCAAAGTTCTGCAGCTTGCTCAGAAGACCCGGATCTGGATCTGCAACATGAGTCTAACCGGCTGAGATCTGGACTGGACTTGACACGACTGGGTCCATTCTGAACATACTACTCCAGTAGTGTGTGTTTTGTGGCCGGTGATAATGTTACAATTCACCTGCATCTTAATGTTTGGCAGGTGAATTACAAGGAGAAGATTACTACTGGAGGTGCAGGCAGATGCAGTGTGACATAGAAATGATTAACCAGACTTGACTGGGGAATACTGTAATAACTTGAGCGCGTTGTAGCAGAATTAAAGATTAGCAGACTATGGACTCTCCCTTTAATACTGGAATGTGCAACACCACACTTTACACTGATTATGGACAGCAGGTGAGTAATATAACACAGCTAAGAGCCAGGACTTGAATACAGGACTAGAATGTATCACAATCACTGTTGCAGGTAATGAATGTCCACAGAAGTGCAGGAATACTAAGTACTTTATTATAGCAGTGGTATAATGAGGTATGGCAGAGGAATCACAGTAACAATCCAGGGTACAATATGAGCAGAGAGTAAATGGTTTTTCAGACTGAGACTTGCAGCAGAGTAATGAGATAGTTGAAAAAGGAACCAGAGTAATATAATCCACGGAACTCAGATTGCAGGACTTGTACAATAAAGCATAACAGCATGCAGGCATAGAGGAAGTCCATAGTAACATGTAACACAAGTAATGAATACTAGAGAATCCACAGAGCACAGTGAAAGTCCATAATACTTAGCTAAATAGTCCTGGCATGAACATGAACTGGCAAGAATGGTTGTGGCAGGATAACATGAACTGGCAGACCATGCTTCTCGGCATGAACAGAAGCTAGGACGAAGACACCAGGCAATGCAGATAGTTCAGGCAGGAAAGTAGTATAATATCACCGGCATCGGAGAACTCAGCTAGCTGGCTTTTAACAGCCACACTAACCAATGAACAAGGCCAGGCTGGGAGTGCTATCTAATTACAAACCCTGTGCACCTGTTGAGCTGCATGTACACAGATGGATCAGCTGACACCAGATATATACTGAACAGAATCCTAACACCAGTAGAGAGAGAGAGATTACAGATTTTAGTTAAGGTTGGGATAAGCACAGGAGACAAAGTTTTACTGACCTGTGAGGGTATAGGATCAAGAGGAGAGGTAGTGGAGTAGGAGGATGAAAAGAGTGTTGATACTTCATCTTCACTTGTGGGATCAAATGAAGAGAAAGTGCCAGAGGGTTCAGGTAGGGAATTGAGCAGGTCACTGGCTGAGTTAGAGCATACCATTTCATCTCGGATTTTAACAGTCTTATCCTTGAAGTAGGAAGCAAGTTCTTGTGCACGGATAGTAGCTAGTGGGGGAGGTGAGGTAGGGTAAAGAAGTGATTTAAATGTATTAAAAAGTCGCTTGGGGTTGTTGGCATGATAAGAGATGAGAGATTGGAAATATGTTTGTTTGGCAGTGTCCAGGGCCTGACGAAAGGAGTGGTAGGTAGTCTTATATGTGAGAAAGTCACTTGGATTCTGAGATTTCCGCCGCTGACGTTCTACTTTACGTGACAGTTTTTGTAGGTGTCTTGTTAATTTAGAGTGCCATGGTTGGCATCTAAGCCTACGTGGAGTGTGATGGGTAGCTGGAGCCACTTCATCAAGGGCACTCTCTAGGGTCTGGTGCAGGTGTGATACAGCAGTGTCAGGTGTAGTAAATGTCGAGATTGGTGAGAGCAGTTGTTGCAGAGAAGTGGAAAGTTGAAAATGTATATTGTTAGTATTTCTGCGGGTTAGAGGAGGCTTGCTTGGTTTTAGTGTCCTAGAATTTAAAGTAATAGAAGAGATTGTGAAGGTGATCAGGTTGTGATCAGAGAGAGGGAAAGGAGTGTTAGTGAATTCGGAAACTGAGCAGAGCCTGGTGAACACAAGATCAAGGCAGTGGCCCTCATGGTGAGTAGAGGAGTCGGACCATTAGGTTAGGCCAAGAGAGGAGGTTAGAGAGAGGAGTTTGGATGCATGAACAGATTGTGGACTGTCAAGAGCTATATTGAAATCGCCCATAATGATGGTGGAGATGTCAGAGGATAAGAAGTGTGGGAGCCAGGCAGAGAAATCTTCTAGAAATTGTTGTTTAGGTTGCCCAGGAGGGCGATAGATAGCTGCAACACGCAGAGAGAAGGGGGTGAAAATCCTGATAGAGTGAACTTCAAATGAGGTGAATGCGAGTGATGGAACCTGAGGTAGAACAGTGTATGTGAAAAACTGTGACAGTAAGATTCCGACCCCACCACCTTTACTATTATTAGGCCTAGATGTGTGTGAGAAGTGGAAACCACCATGTGACAGTGCTGAAGGGGAGGCAGTGTCTGATTGTGTGAGCCATGTTTCTGTTATAGCCAGCAGATTAAAGTTGTGAGATATGAAGAGGTCATGGATGGATGTTAATTTGTTACAAACAGAGCGTGCATTCAATAAGGCAGATTTTAGTGATTTGGATGGGGATGGGAGACACGTGATATTTATGAGGTTAGATGGATTTCTATGTTGTTTTGAGACAGCAGAGTGTGAGAGGGAAAGGTGGTTGGGGCCTGGATTTGGTGATATGTCACCAGCTAATAAAAGCAGAAGAGTGAGATAAATCTTGGTGAATGTTTGCGAGTGTTTGTACTGGTGGCCAATTGTGGTTGTCAAAGTACTTGCAGAGAGGAAAGTATAAATCTCATGAGTGTTTAGAAGAGGGGAGTGGAGAATAGAAGCTGTAATGTGTACAGAGGGGTGAGTTTCAGGGTGAGTGTAGAATGTGTTAAATTTGGTGAGAATTCCTTGAATTGAAATTAGACACAGTAGTTTGATGAACATGGGCCCTCATTCCGAGTTGATCGGTCGCAAGGCGAATTTAGCAGAGTTACACACGCTAAGCCGCCGCCTACTGGGAGTGAATCTTAGCTTCTTAAAATTGCGACCGATGTATTCGCAATATTGCGATTACTAACTACTTAGCAGTTTCAGAGTAGCTCCAGACTTACTCTGCCTGTGCGATCAGTTCAGTGCTTGTCGTTCCTGGTTGACGTCACAAACACACCCAGCGTTCGCCCAGGCACTCCCACCGTTTCTCCGGCCACTCCTGCGTTTTTTCCGGAAACGGTAGCGTTTTCAGCCACACGCCCCTGAAACGCCGTGTTTCCGCCCAGTAACACCCATTTCCTGTCAATCACATTACGATCGCCGGAGCGAAGAAAAAGCCGTGAGTAAAAATTAGTGATGAGCGAGGTTCGGTTTTACTCGGTTTTACTCGGTTTTACTCGGTTCTCAAAACGGCATCTTATTGGCTATCCAAAACACGTGACATCCGTGAGCCAATAAGATGCCGTTTTGAGAACCGAGTAAAACCGAGTAAAACCGAGTAAAACCGAACCCGCTCATCACTAGTAAAAATACTTTCTTCATAGTAAAGTTACTTGGCGCAGTCGCAGTGCGAACTTTGCGCATGCGTACTAAGCGGATTTTCACTGCGATGCGATGAAAAAGAACGAGCGAACAACTCGGAATGAGGGCCCTGCTGAGGTTGTTTGTGTTTTATGGGTTAAGTGGAGTTAGAGTAAGTTGTTAAAGTAAGTTACCTTTTCTTGATGTTTTTCAATGTTTGGTCAACTGTTTTTTTAACTGTTCGGATAACGCACGTATGAATTCCACACTTAAAAAATTCCAGCAAGCTACCCCCAGCAAGCTGACCCCTTAACTGACTCTAAGGAAATACTGTCTCTGATTAGGAACAGGCCTACCTCTGAACATTTGGTCACCTGATTGAAATGCTAATTGATCATAGAACAAATTGCACAGGGTGGGTCAACAGACTAAAACTACTCTAGCTATTCACAATAAATTCAATCACATACATAGGAAATTACAAGAAAAACATCACATACATTCAAATATAAGATGTGGTTTGTACGCAGCATGTGTGTCAGTCTGAGCCTGGTAGCATAGTAGCAATGAGATACTACACAGACATGCTTGGATGCCCTAGGCAAATGCCTAGCCTGCCTATAGCTAAGGCCGGCTCTGACTGTGTCCCGAATCCTATTTGCAGCTTCTCCCATTCTGTCATCTGTATCCTGGCTCTTCACCCCATCCCATCATCCGTTTCCCAGCTGTTCTGTATCGCTTTCTCTCTTTCTCCCATTCCATCATCTGTATCCCGGCTCCTCTGTGTTGCTTCCCCTATCCCATCACCTGTTTCTGTCTTCTTTGTGCCATTTTCACCCATCCCGTCACCTGTGTTCCGGCTCCTCTGTGACGCCTCCCCACAACCCTGTCACCCGTATCCCGGCATCTCTGTGCCACCTCCTCCCATTGTGTCACCTGTGTCCCGGGTCCTGTTTGCAGCTTCCCCCCATTCCGTCATCTGTATCCCGGCTCCTCTGTGCCATTTCCCACCATCCCGTCACCTATATCCCGGCCCTTCTGTGCCGCTTATCACCCATCCCATTATCTGTATCCCGGCTCCTCTATGCCGCTTACCAGGGCTGGCTCCAGGCCTACTAGCACCCTGAGCGAGAAAATGTGAAAGCGCCCCCCCCCCCCCCCTCTCCTTAGAGCTTTGCTCCCGGGACCTCAGCTACATGCAGGCAGCAGGGGATCGAGCTACGGCAGCAGGGGATTGAGCTACGGCAGCAGGGACAAAGGACACCCATACCGCCCTCAACCCCCGGATCAGACTCACCCGTGCGTGACCCACCGCGATGTCTGCGGAGCTGCGGCTGCTCTCCGGTGCCGGTCATCTGAAATATGGCGCCGGTCCTCGAGCCAATCAGAGCTCGCGGCCCGGCAGCCAATCAGGAGCCGCTGCTGCCTGGCCGTGAGCCCTGATTGGCTGATGGCCGGCACCATGTTTGAAATGGGCAGCCGCCCTTAAATAGCTGGCGCCCTGTTCAGCCGCTCCAGTGGAACGTGCCTGGAGCCGGCCCTGCCGCTTACCACCCATCCCATCACCTCTGTGTTGCACCTGGGCCTTGTTACTGAGGGGTCTATCCATTAAGAAAATAAATAACTGAATTGTTACTTATCACTATACATTGCATCGCTTCAATGTATAGCTGTAATAAGTAGCAATTCATGTATACTCACCCTTCGACGAAGTGCTGCGGAATCCATGGGTCCAGTGGTGACGTCTTCTCTAGGCAGTCCACTCTCTGATGTGCGGAGTCAGCCAGCGGGTCCCTCTGCACATGTGCCACCTGTTGACCTCCTGGCAAACGGCAGTGGCTGCTGGGAGGTCAGTGGGCGGAGCCAGCACCGGGTGCGGACAGAGAGCAGGAAAGCATTGAGCTTCCCTGCCGTCTCGGTACCGCAGTTCAGTTTACACCATCCTGAGATGGAGAACCTGAATTCCATGGAGAAGCGGAAAGCAGAGCTTTCGGCTCCTTCATGAATCGCACTCACCATACAAAAGGATGGTGACGCGATTCAGGCACAGAGCAGGGGTGCCGCTGGAGAAGTCAGGGACTTCTGCCAAAGTAACCCGCTCTGTGAATTAGACTAGGGAGAAAAAAGCAGGGCTTTTCTCTGCTACATGAATAGACCCTTTACAGCACTATCTACATGTTAAACATCAATACATCACCTTAAAGATTTCCCACAAAATATTAGCACAGCCCCCCCCCACACACACACATAACTTTAAGTCACCCACAAATAACTACAATATACCAAAATAAAACATTCATTCATGACTCTAATTCACAAATATTACTGCAATACCCGCCTCCCCAGATTATATTAATGAACCCCAGATAACAGTAAAAATCACCATAAAATACTTACCTCTGCTTGTAGGAGGTCCTGTAGTCTCCTGCCAGTCATCAGGGCTGTTTCTAGCCAATTTGGCTCCCAGTGCAAGATTTCAAAATGCGCCCCCCCATAGATAGAAAAAGCAAGCAAGCGCCTAAGGCGCGCGCGCTCCCGGCAAGGGTGTGTGGCCTCATTAATGATCTCATCATCACGGCCACCACAGGAAATAAAGTCCCCATTTTACACATTGCGGCAGGCACGGGTTCCCATTTTACACATTGCGGCAGGCACGGGTTCCCATTTTACACATTGCGGCAGGCACGGGTTCCCATTTTATACATTGCGGCAGGCACGGGTTCCCATTTTACACATTACGGCAGGCACATGTCCCCATTTTACACAGTACGGCAGGCAAGCGTCCCCATTTTACACATTACGGCAGGCACATGTCCCCATTTTACACAGCACGGCAGGCACATGTCCCCATTTTACACAGCACGGCAGGCACATGTCCCCATTTTACACAGCACGGCAGGCACATGTCCCCATTTTACACAGCACGGCAGGCACATGTCCCCATTTTACACAGCACGGCAGGCACATGTCCCCATTTTACACAGCACGGCAGGCACATGTCCCCATTTTACACAGCACGGCAGGCACATGTCCCCATTTTACACAGCACGGCAGGCAAGCGTTCCCATTTTACACAGTACGGCAGGCACATGTCCCCATTTTACACATTACAGCAGGCACATGTCCCCATTTTACACAGTACGGCAGCCAAGAGTCCCCATTTTACACAGTACGGCAGGCAAGTGTCCCCATTTTACACAGTATTGCAGGCAAGTGTCCCCATTTTTACACAGTATTGCAGGCAAGTGTCCCCATTTTACACAGTATTGCAGGCAAGTGTCCCCACTTTACACAGTATTGCAGGCAAGTGTCCCCACTTTACACAGTATTGCAGGCAAGTGTCCTAATTTTACACAGTACGGTAACAGCAGGCAAGTGTCAAGTAGGGGGAGAGAGAGGGAGGGAGGGAGAGAGGGAGGGAGGGAGGGAGAGAGGGAGGGAGGGAGGGAGGGGGGGGGGGGGGAGAATACTTACAATCAGTATGAAGAGGCTCTTCCCGCTCTTCGGCCCGCGCGCCGGCTGCCTCCTCCTTCCAGCTGGCTCCCCCTCCTCTTGTCATCAGTACTCCTGTTCGGGGGGGCGGAGTTTCGCGAAATGACGCGATTGCGTCGTGACGTCACGACGCAATCGCGTCATTGCTCGAAACTCCGCCCCCCGAACAGGAGTACTCGGGAAGGGTGAGGAGGGGGAAAAGGACCTGCAAAGTGCCCCGGCGGGCGCCCCGTGCGGTTGCACGGCTCGCCCGCCGCTAGAAACGGCACTGCCAGTCATCATGGTCCCATCATAGAACTGCTGAGGATTATAAGTAGGGTAAGATCAAGAAAGTTAGTCAGGACCAAAGGAGCAAAAAAGGACGGAGCCTCAGAGGAGGAGGCGGATCCTCGGGACGGAAAGGAGAACATTGGTGGCTTGTACCGGGGAGCCACTCACTGTTCAGAGAATGAAAGGGGTGCGAACGCAGGACATTGCTGCTGCTGGCTGTGCTGCACCAGACTATGACATGTCTGCAGACTCAGCCAGACAGCAGCTGGAAGGTGCGGGAGTGGAGGCCGCTGGTTATGCAAACGACGGCTGCCACCAGCGATAAGTAAAATAAGGATGTCTCTTTGAGAGACACCCTTATGATGCTATCAGCCTCACAGCCGCCCCCTCAGGTGCCGGCGCTCCTAGGCAGCTGCCTAAAGCTGCTTAATGGTAGCACCAGCTCTGCTTAAATCCTAATTTCTCTGACGTCCTAGAGGATGCTGGGGTCCACATTAGTACCATGGGGTATAGACGGGTCCACTAGGAGCCACTGGCACTTTAAGAGTTTGAGATTGTGGGCTGGCTCCTCCCTCTATGCCCCTCCTACCAGACTCAGTTTAGAAAATGTGCCTAGAGGAGCCGGTCACAGCTAGGGGAGCTCTCCAGAATTACTCTAGTAAAAGTTTTCTTAGAGTTTATTATTTTACAGGGAGGCTGCTGGCAACAGCCTCCCTGCTTCGTGGGACTAAGGGGGGGAGTAGTGTCCACCCTGCAGGGTCTAAACCACTATCTCTGCTGACAGGACACTGAGCTCCTCAAGGTGCTGATCGTTAGCCGCTCCAGATGACCGCTCACTCCCGCAGCATGCTGCCACCGCCTTACAGAGCCAGAAGGCTTCAGTGGCGAGTAAGTCACCGGCCCCCCTGGGAAGCGGGGAGCTGGTGTGAAGATGGCGGCAACAGGGTAGGGCTCAGTGGTACATAGTGCGGCGCTGTGAGGGGCGCCCTGAGCCAGCGCCTATACCCTACACTGGTCAGCAAGCCTGTCGGGGTCCCCGGATCGCTGCCAGCAGAAATCCTCAGGCCAGTACAATATAATGAAGAGCGGGAAGCAGCACCATGTTCGGGGGGGTGAAGCTTCTCCTCAGGGCGAACCCAGCAGCGTTCAGCGCCATTTTCCTGCCTGCAGTTCCTGTACAACAGACGCTGACAGGGAGAGCTGTTCCTCCAAGCAACTCCAGCTATCCTGTGTGGTACCAGGGGGTTGTAGAAGGGGGGGGGGGGAGGCTGTGTAAAGTCTGTGTAGTCTATTAAGGTACACAGACAGCGCTGGTAGTTTCATTAATTCTACCTCAAAAAGCGCTGTGTGTGGGTTGGCTCCAATCTCTGTCTCTCTGTGGCATACTTGGGGGGAAACTGTGTCTGACATTTCCCTGTGTGTGTGTGTGTGGGTGTTTAATATCTCACATAGCCATGTCTAGAGACTATGTGTCATATGCTGCAGAAGATGTTTCCTCTCAGGAGGGATCCATTCCATGTACACAGGATTGTAATCTTTGTCTCAGATCCCTATTGTTGAACCTGAGTGGTTAACCTCTATCAAAGGAATGATCTCTCAGATCTCTACTAGAGTAGCTAATACTGAGACTGAAACTCAGGTGTTGAAGAAGTCTATGGCAGTTTGGTCAGGCTCTGTCCCTATTCCTGCAAAATCCTCTAGCATGTTCCCACAGAAACGTGCACTTGCCCAAAGTATGCAAGATGACACAGATACCGATTTTGATACTGCAGGCGGTGATGGGGAGGTGCTGAGGGGGGGTGGGGGGGGCGGCATCCCTTGCTAAGGGGGTGCAGCTCATGATTGAGGCCATTAGAGATGTGTTAAATATTAATGACACCACACCTGAGCAGGTTGAGGAGGCTTACTTCACTGACAATAAGAAAGCCTCGCTAACCTTCCCTGTGTCTAAAGAATTAAACACTATATTTGAAAAATCCAGGGAAAACACGGAGAAAAAATTCCAGATACCAAAAAGGGTTCTGGTTGCTTTTCCCTTCTCTGAGAAAAAAATGGGAAAACCCACCATTGTGGACCATCTGTCTCCAGACTGTCTAAAAAGGTGGTTTTACCTGTCCCTGGATCTACCGCGTTAAAAGAACCGGCTGATCGTAAAATTGACACTACTCTCAAAACCATTAACAATGCTTCAGGGGTGGCGTTAAGGCCCACTATTGCCTGGCATGGATTTCTAAAGCCATAGTAAAGTGGTCAGGCACATTACTAGAGGATTTGGATACAATGGATAGAAGTGACATTGAATTGCTTTTACGTAACATACAGGATTCTGCGGGGTTCATGGTGGAATCCATGAAGGACCTGGGTACGCTGACTGCATGGATATCTTCAATGTTGGTCTCAGCCCGCAGGGGACTCTGGCTACGCCAATGGTCTGTAGACGCGGAATCCATGAGAAGTGTGGAGAGCCTACCCTACACAGGTCAGGCTCTATTTGTGGAAGCGTTGGATATGTGGATTTCCACAGCAACTGTGGGTAAGTCACATTTCCTTCCCTCTGCTACACCTTCTCCGAAGACACCATTTTCTTCAGCTGTGCCGCAGTCCTTTCGGACCGCTAAGGCAAAAAAGTCCAAGCCTCCTACCACTTTCTTTAGAAGTGGTCCAGCAAAATCCAAAAAGCCTGCACCCGCAGGCTCCCAGGACCAGAGACCTGCTTCTGGTTCCTCAAAATCCTCAGCATGGCGGTGGACATCAAAGCCTAGAAGACGGGCTGGTGGGTGTGAGACTCAGACGTTTCAGACACGTCTGGGTATCGTCCGGCCTGGATACCTGGGTACAGGATATTGTGTCCCAGGGGTACAGACTGGAGTTTCAAGAACTCCCGCCTCACCGATTCTTCAAATCAGGCTTGCCAGCTGTGCTGACAGACAGGGCTATTCTACAGTAAGCCATCCTAAAATTGGAAAAGTCACAGGTCATTGTCCCAGTTCCACCTCATATGCAAAACAAGGGTTATTATTCAAACCTTTTCGTGGTTCCAAAACCGGATGGTTCGGTCAGACCAATTTTGAACTTGAAATCCTTGAACCCTTACCTGAGGGTGTTCAAATTCAAAATGGAGTCTCTCAGAGCAGTTATTTCAGGTCTGGAGGAGGGAGAGTTTCTAGTATCCCTGGATATCAAGGATGCGTACCTCCACATTGCGATTTGACTGCTGCACCAGGCTTATCTCAGGTTTGCACTGTTGGACAGTCACTATCAATTTCAGGCACTGCCATTCGGTCTCTCCACAGCACCAAGGGTATTCACCAAGGGTATGGCAGAGATGATGGTTCTCCGCAGACAGGGGGTGAACATAATCCCATATCTGGACAATCTGCTGATAAAGGCATCATCCAGGGAAACGTTGTTGCAGTCCATTGTTCTCACGACTCGTCTGCTCAGGGAACACGGTTGGATCTTGAACCTTCCAAAATCACATTTGGAACCGACCAGGAGGTTGTCTTTTCTGGGATTGATCTCAGACACGGAAGTGCAGAGGGGGTTTCTCATGGAGGAGAAAGCGTTGGTGATACAAACAATGGCCCGGATGTCCTGAAGCCAGCCTGGGTTTCGGTTCATCAGTGCATTCACCTTCTGGGGAAGATGGTGGCCTCTTACGAGGCTCTACAGTACGGAAGGTTTCATACTCGGTCCTTCCAACTGTTTCTCCTGGACAAGTGGTCGGGATCTCATTTACACATGCACCAGAGGATACGTCTGTCGCCGAAAGCCAGAATTTCACTCCTCTGGTGGCTGCAACTACCTCCTCTTCTGGAGGGCTGCAGGTTTGGGATTCAGGACTGGATCCTTCTAACCACAGATGCAAGTCTCCGGGACTGGGGCGCAGTCCAGTCACTCAGGGGAAAACCTTCCAAGAACGGTGGTCAAGCCTGGAATCCAGCCTTCCAATAACCATTCTGGAACTAAGAGCCGTCTACAACGATCTTCTCCAAGCGGCCCATCTTCTGCGAGATCGAGCCATTCAAGTGCAGTCGGACTATGTAACAATGGTGGCTTACATAAACCGACAGGGCGGAATGAAGAGCAGAGCTGCAATGTCAGAGGTAACAAAAATCATCCTCTGGGCAGAAAAACACGCGTTGGCGATGTCAGCGATGTCGGATTTCCTCAGCACACACAATCTCCAGCCAGGAGAGCGGGGACTCCATCCGGAGGGGTTCATGGAGGTAACAGATCTGTGGGGTGTACCTCAAATAGACATGATGGCCTCTCATCTCAACAAGAAGCTTCGGCGGTATTGTTCCAGGTCGAAGGACCCGCAAGCCGTGGTGGTGGACGCCCTAGTGACTTCGTGGGTGTTTCAGTCGGTGTATGTGTTTCCTCCACTTCCACTCATTCCAAGAGTTCTAAAACTCATAAGGAGAACAAGAGTTCAGGCAATCCTCAATGCTCTGGACTGGCCAAGGAGGGCTTGGTACACAGATTTTCTGGATCTACTGCTAGAAGAGCCAAGGCCTCTTCCTCTTCGGGAGGACCTGCTGCATCAGGGGCCGTTCACTTATCAAGACTTACGTTTGACAGCATGGAGGTTGAACGCCAGATTTTAGCTCGGAAGGGCATTCCGAACAAGGTTATTCCTACCCTGATACAGGCTAGGAAAGGAGTAACATCTAAACATTACCATCGTATTTGTAAAAAATATGTATCTTGGTGTGAGTCCAAGAAGTTTCCTACGGTGGAGTTTCAACTGGGATAGTTTCTCCTCTTCCTGCAAGCAGGTGTGGACATGGGCCTGAGGTTGGGATCCGTAAAGGTCCAGATTTTGGCCTTGTCCATTTTCTTACAGAAGCAGTTGGCTTCCCTCCCTGAGGTTCAGACTTTTCTGAAAGGGGTTCTGCACATCAAGCCTCCCTTTTTGCTGCCTATAGCGCCCTGGGATCTTAACGTGGTGTTACAATTCCTCCAATCAGATTGGTTCGAGCCTCTTCCGGAGGTTGAGGTCAAATTTCTCACATAGAAGGCTGTCACTTTGTTGGCCTTAGCTTCTACTAGATGTGTGTCAGAGTTGGGGGCTTTGTCTTGTAAGAGCCCCTACTTGATCTTCCATGAAGATAGAGATGAGCTCCGGACACGTCAGCAGTTCCTTACCGAAGGTTGTGTCGGCATTTCATATCAACCAACCTATTGTGGTGCCAGTTGCTACTGTCTCCTCAATTTCATCAAAGTCCTTGGATGTTGTAAGGGCTCTGAAAATCTATGTGAAGAGGACTGCTTGTCACAGAAAATCGGACTCTCTTTTTGTCCTGTATGATCCCGAGGAACTCGGGTGTCCTGCTTCTAAGGAGACGATCTCTCGCTGGATCAGGTTCACTATCCAGCATGCGTATTCTATGGCAGGACTGCCGTGTCCAAAATCTGTTAAGGCCCACTCTACTCGTAAGGTAGGTTCTTCCTGGGCGGCTGCCCGGGGCGTCTCGGCTTTACAGCTTTGCCAAGCAGCTACTTGGTCTCGGTCGAACACTTTTGCAAAGTTCTAAAAGTTTGATACTTTGCCCTTTGAGGACCTTCAGTTTGGTCAATCGGTTCTGCAGGGACCTCCGCACTCTCCCACCCGGTTTGGGAGCTTTGGTACATCCCCATGGTACTAATGTGGACCCCAGCATCCTCTAGGACATAAGATAATATAGGATTTTAATTATCTACCGGTAAATCCTTTTCTTGTAGTCCGTAGAGGATGCTGGGTGCCCACCCAGCGCTTTGTGATCCTGCAGTGGTTACTTAGTTCAGTACTGCTTAGATCTTGGTTAAGTACTGTTTTGTTACTTGGTTAAGTAATATTGTTCAGCCGTTGCTGATGTTTCAGCTAGTTAGCTTGGTTTGCCTCGTGTGTGAGCTGGTGTGAATCTCGCCACTATCTGTGTAAATTCCTTCTCTCGAAGTTGTCCGTCTCCTCGGGCACAGTTTCTAGACTGAGTCTGCTAGGAGGGGTATAGAAAGAAGAGCCAGCCCACACCCTCAAACTCTTAAAGTGCCAGTGGCTCCTAGTGGACCCGTCTATATCCCATGGTACTAATGTGGACCCCAGCATCCTCTACGGACTACGAGAAAAGGATTTACCGGTAGGTAATTAAAATCCTATTAATAGTAGGCTCTACACCCCCTTAGTAGCAAAAAAACAAAAACATATTTTATAACTCCCCTGTAACAAGCCACTTTTTTGCACCCAGCTTACCCTGTAACCAATGTATTTTTTTATTATTTCAACCCCCCTATCCCCTATAGCATCCTTTATTTCCCCCCAACCCCACTTGTTGTAGATCCCCCCCTGGGGATTGTCCTCCACCCCATAGGCATATCTCTCCCCCTCTCCTTTTGCCGAACTAAGTGGAGCGTGTGTCCAGTAGAGATGAGCGCCTGAAATTTTTCGGGTTCTGTGTTTTGGTTTTGGGTTCGGTTCCGCGGCCGTGTTTTGGGTTCGAACGCGTTTTGGCAAAACCTCACCGAATTTTTTTTGTCGGATTCGGGTGTGTTTTGGATTCGGGTGTTTTTTTCAAAAAACACTAAAAAACAGCTTAAATCATAGAATTTGGGGGTCATATTGATCCCAAAGTATTATTAACCTCAAAAACCATAATTTACACTCATTTTCAGTCTATTCTGAATACCTCACACCTCACAATATTATTTTTAGTCCTAAAATTTGCACCGAGGTCGCTGTGTGAGTAAGATAAGCGACCCTAGTGGCCGACACAAACACCGGGCCCATCTAGGAGTGGCACTGCAGTGTCACGCAGGATGTCCCTTCCAAAAAACCCTCCCCAAACAGCACATGACGCAAAGAAAAAAAGAGGCGCAATGAGGTAGCTGTGTGAGTAAGATTAGCGACCCTAGTGGCCGACACAAACACCGGGCCCATCTAGGAGTGGCACTGCAGTGTCACGCAGGATGTCCCTTCCAAAAAACCCTCCCCAAACAGCACATGACGCAAAGAAAAAAAGAGGCGCAATGAGGTAGCTGACTGTGTGAGTAAGATTAGCGACCCTAGTGGCCGACACAAACACCGGGCCCATCTAGGAGTGGCACTGCAGTGTCACGCAGGATGTCCCTTCCAAAAAACCCTCCCCAATCAGCACATGATGCAAAGAAAAAGAAAAGAAAAAAGAGGTGCAAGATGGAATTGTCCTTGGGCCCTCCCACCCACCCTTATGTTGTATAAACAAAACAGGACATGCACACTTTAACCAACCCATCATTTCAGTGACAGGGTCTGCCACACGACTGTGACTGATATGACGGGTTGGTTTGGACCCCCCCAAAAAAAGAAGCAATTAATCTCTCCTTGCACAAACTGGCTCTACAGAGGCAAGATGTCCACCTCATCTTCACCCTCCGATATATCACCGTGTACATCCCCCTCCTCACAGATTATCAATTCGTCCCCACTGGAATCCACCATCTCAGCTCCCTGTGTACTTTGTGGAGGCAATTGCTGCTGGTCAATGTCTCCGCGGAGGAATTGATTATAATTCATTTTAATGAACATCATCTTCTCCACATTTTCTGGATGTAACCTCGTACGCCGATTGCTGACAAGGTGAGCGGCGGCACTAAACACTCTTTCGGAGTACACACTTGTGGGAGGGCAACTTAGGTAGAATAAAGCCAGTTTGTGCAAGGGCCTCCAAATTGCCTCTTTTTCCTGCCAGTATAAGTACGGACTGTGTGACGTGCCTACTTGGATGCGGTCACTCATATAATCCTCCACCATTCTATCAATGTTGAGAGAATCATATGCAGTGACAGTAGACGACATGTCCGTAATCGTTGTCAGGTTCTTCAGTCCGGACCAGATGTCAGCATCAGCAGTCGCTCCAGACTGCCCTGCATCACCGCCAGCGGGTGGGCTCGGAATTCTGAGCCTTTTCCTCGCACCCCCAGTTGCGGGAGAATGTGAAGGAGGAGATGTTGACAGGTCGCGTTCCGCTTGACTTGACAATTTTGTCACCAGCAGGTCTTTCAACCCCAGCAGACTTGTGTCTGCCGGAAAGAGAGATCCAAGGTAGGCTTTAAATCTAGGATCGAGCACGGTGGCCAAAATGTAGTGCTCTGATTTCAACAGATTGACCACCCGTGAATCCTTGTTAAGCGAATTAAGGGCTGCATCCACAAGTCCCACATGCCTAGCGGAATCGCTCCCTTTTAGCTCCTTCTTCAATGCCTCCAGCTTCTTCTGCAAAAGCCTGATGAGGGGAATGACCTGACTCAGGCTGGCAGTGTCTGAACTGACTTCACGTGTGGCAAGTTCAAAGGGCATCAGAACCTTGCACAACGTTGAAATCATTCTCCACTGCACTTGAGACAGGTGCATTCCACCTCCTATATCGTGCTCAATTGTATAGGCTTGAATGGCCTTTTGCTGCTCCTCCAACCTCTGAAGCATATAGAGGGTTGAATTCCACCTCGTTACCACTTCTTGCTTCAGATGATGGCAGGGCAGGTTCAGTAGTTTTTGGTGGTGCTCCAGTCTTCTGTACGTGGTGCCTGTACGCCGAAAGTGTCCCGCAATTCTTCTGGCCACCGACAGCATCTCTTGCACGCCCCTGTCGTTTTTTTAAAAATTCTGCACCACCAAATTCAAGGTATGTGCAAAACATGGGACGTGCTGGAATTTGCCCATATTTAATGCACACACAATATTGCTGGCGTTGTCCGATGCCACAAATCCACAGGAGAGTCCAATTGGGGTAAGCCATTCCGCGATGATCTTCCTCAGTTGCCGTAAGAGGTTTTCAGCTGTGTGCGTATTCTGGAAAGCGGTGTTACAAAGCGTAGCCTGCCTAGGAAAGAGTTGGCGTTTGCGAGATGCTGCTACTGGTGCCGCCGCTGCTGTTCTTGCGGCGGGAGTCCATACATCTACCCAGTGGGCTGTCACAGTCATATAGTCCTGACCCTGCCCTGCTCCACTTGTCCACATGTCCGTGGTTAAGTGGAAATTGGGTACAACTGCATTTTTTAGGACACTGGTGAATCTTTTTCTGACGTCCGTGTACATTCTCGGTATCGCCTGCCTACAGAAGTGGAACCTAGATGGTATTTGGTAACGGGGGCACACTGCCTCAATAAATTGTCTAGTTCCCTGTGAACTAACGGCGGATACCGGACGCACGTCTAACACCAACATAGTTGTCAAGGCCTCAGTTATCCGCTTTGCAGTAGGATGACTGCTGTGATATTTCATCTTCCTCGCAAAGGACTGTTGAACAGTCAATTGCTTACTGGAAGTAGTACAAGTGGGCTTACGACTTCCCCTCTGGGATGACCATCGACTCCCAGCGGCAACAACAGCAGCGCCAGCAGCAGTAGGCGTTACACGCAAGGATGCATCGGAGGAATCCCAGGCAGGAGAGGACTCGTCAGAATTGCCAGTGACATGGCCTGCAGGACTATTGGCATTCCTGGGGAAGGAGGAAATTGACACTGAGGGAGTTGGTGGGGTGGTTTGCGTGAGCTTGGTTACAAGAGGAAGGGATTTACTGGTCAGTGGACTGCTTCCGCTGTCACCCAAAGTTTTTGAACTTGTCACTGACTTATTATGAATGCGCTGCAGGTGACGTATAAGGGAGGATGTTCCGAGGTGGTTAACGTCCTTACCCCTACTTATTACAGCTTGACAAAGGGAACACACGGCTTGACACCTGTTGTCCGCATTTCTGGTGAAATACCTCCACACCGAAGAGCTGATTTTTTTGGTATTTTCACCTGGCATGTCAACGGCCATATTCCTCCCACGGACAACAGGTGTCTCCCCGGGTGCCTGACTTAAACAAACCACCTCACTATCAGAATCCTCCTGGTCAATTTCCTCCCCAGCGCCAGCAACACCCATATCCTCCTCATCCTGGTGTACTTCAACACTGACATCTTCAATCTGACTATCAGGAACTGGACTGCGGGTGCTCCTTCCAGCACTTGCAGGGGGCGTGCAAATGGTGGAAGGCGCATGCTCTTCACGTCCAGTGTTGGGAAGGTCAGGCATCGCAACCGACACAATTGGACTCTCCTTGTGGATTTGGGATTTCGAAGAATGCACAGTTCTTTGCTGTGCTGCTTTTGCCAGCTTGAGTCTTTTCATTTTTCTAGCGAGAGGCTGAGTGCTTCCATCCTCATGTGAAGCTGAACCACTAGCCATGAACATAGGCCAGGGCCTCAGCCGTTCCTTGCCACTCCGTGTGGTAAATGGCATATTGGCAAGTTTACGCTTCTCCTCCGACAATTTTATTTTAGGTTTTGGAGTCCTTTTTTTACTGATATTTGGTGTTTTGGATTTGACATGCTCTGTACTATGACATTGGGCATCGGCCTTGGCAGACGACGTTGCTGGCATTTCATCGTCTCGGCCATGACTAGTGGCAGCAGCTTCAGCACGAGGTGGAAGTGGATCTTGATCTTTCCCTAATTTTGGAACCTCAACATTTTTGTTCTCCATATTTTAATAGGCACAACTAAAAGGCACCTCAGGTAAACAATGGAGATGGATACTAGTATACAATTATGGACTGCCTGCCGACTGCAGACACAGAGGTAGCCACAGCCGTGAACTACCGTACTGTACTGTGTCTGCAGCTAATATAGACTGGTTGATAAAGAGAAGATGTCTATGTAACTATGTATGTATAAAGAAGACTGAAAAAAATCCACGGTTAGGTGGTATACAATTATGGACGGACTGCCTGCCGAGTGCAGACACAGAGGTAGCCACAGCCGTGAACTACCGTACTGTACTGTGTCTGCAGCTAATATAGACTGGTTGATAAAGAGAAGATGTCTATGTAACTATGTATGTATAAAGAAGAATGAAAAAAATCCACGGTTAGGTGGTATACAATTATGGACGGACTGCCTGCCGAGTGCAGACACAGAGGTAGCCACAGCCGTGAACTACCGTACTGTGTCTGCTGCGACTGGATGATAAATGATATAAAAAATATATATATATCACTACTGCAGCCGGACAGGTATATATTATATATTATATAATGACGGACCTGCTGGACACTGTCTGTCAGCAGAATGAGTTTTATTTTTATAGAATAAAAAAAAAAAAAAACACACAAGTGAAGTCACACGACGAGTGTTTAACTTTTTCAGGCAATCACAATATAAGTATACTACTAACTATACTGGTGGTCAGTGTGGTCAGGTCACTGGTCAGTCACACTGGCAGTGGCACTCCTGCAGCAAAAGTGTGCACTGTTTAATTTTAATATAATATGTACTCCTGGCTCCTGCTATAACCTATAACTGGCACTGCAGTAGTGCTCCCCAGTCTCCCCCACAATTATAAGCTGTGTGAGCTGAGCAGTCAGACAGATATATAATATATATAGATGATGCAGCACACTGGCCTGAGCCTGAGCAGTGCACACAGATATGGTATGTGACTGACTGAGTCACTGTGTGTATCGCTTTTTTCAGGCAGAGAACGGATATATTAAATAAACTGTACTGTGTGTCTGGTGGTCACTCACTATATAATATATTATGTACTCCTGGCTCCTGCTATAACCTATAACTGGCACTGCAGTAGTGCTCCCCAGTCTCCCCCACAATTATAAGCTGTGTGAGCTGAGCAGTCAGACAGATATATATAATATTATATATAGATAATAGATGATGCAGCACACTGGCCTGAGCCTGAGCAGTGCACACAGATATGGTATGTGACTGACTGAGTCACTGTGTGTATTGCTTTTTTCAGGCAGAGAACGGATATATTAAATAAACTGCACTGTGTGTCTGGTGGTCACTCACTATATAATATATTATGTACTCCTGGCTCCTGCTATAACCTATAACTGGCACTGCAGTAGTGCTCCCCAGTCTCCCCCACAATTATAAGCTGTGTGAGCTGAGCAGTCAGACAGATATATATAATATTATATATAGATAATAGATGATGCAGCACACTGGCCTGAGCCTGAGCAGTGCACACAGATATGGTATGTGACTGAGTCACTGTGTGCTGTGTATCGCTTTTTTCAGGCAGAGAACGGATTATAAAGTAAACTGCACTGTCCTCACTAGTAAACTCTCTCCACTCAGTCTCTACACTTCTACAGTAACAGTACTCCTCCTAGTCAGCTCCAGTAAATCTCTCTCAGTCTCTTATAATCTAAATGGAGAGGACGCCAGCCACGTCCTCTCCCTATCAATCTCAATGCACGTGTGAAAATGGCGGCGACGCGCGGCTCCTTATATAGAATCCGAGTCTCGCGATAGAATCCGAGCCTCGCGAGAATCCGACAGCGTCATGATGACGTTCGGGCGCGCTCGGGTTAACCGAGCAAGGCGGGAAGATCCGAGTCGCTCGGACCCGTGAAAAAAAACATGAAGTTCTGGCGGGTTCGGATTCAGAGAAACCGAACCCGCTCATCTCTAGTGTCCAGGGGAGCTGATCTATGCACACACAGTGGAATTAAGTTCCCCTCCCTGGAGCATGCGCTCCAGAATTCAACCGCACAGCATACTGGGGCACGATTCTGGAAGTGATTTTGGCAGTCAGAGATAAGCGGGGGCAGTTCAGAATGGGGGCTCCAGAGACATTGGGGGCAGCTCATCTCATGTAATGCGACCTGGCCATGTAACGTAGACCTGGCTCCGGCCACATCACATGTGGCCAAGCCAGACAAGTGGTTAAAAACCTGTTTGATTATTGTTACTGGGGTTGGGTTCTCTTTGCCTATCTGCCAAGGAAGAAAGAAAAAGCACTTCTGTTGCAGTGTATGCAATTATTCAAACCTACCCATTGCCGTCACCCACTGGGACTGTATTTTAGCTTAGCAGAAGTGCGAAAAATTTTTGTGTAGTTTCAGAGTAGCTCAAAACCTACTCAGCGTTTGCGATCACTTCAGACTATTCAGTTCATGATTTGACGTCACAAACCCGCCCAACGTTCGCCCAGCCATGCCTGCATTTTTCCTGGCACGCCTGCGTTTTTCTGCACACTCCCTGAAAACGGTCAGTTGCCACCCAGAAACGCCCACTTCATGTCAATCACTCTGCGGCAAGCAGTGCGACTGAAATGCATCGCTAGACCCTGTGCAAAACTGCATTGTTTGTTGTGCCCGTTCATCTCGCGTGCGCATTTCGCTGCATACGCATGCGCAGAACTGATGTTTTTTAGCCTGATTGCTGTGCTGCAAACAAATGCCCCCAATATCTCTCATTGCACATTCTCTTCATAACTCTCTCAGGCAGAAATGTGTCAACCCTTTAAGAGAGATAAGGTGGAGTAGTTGCTCATAGCAACCAACCGTTATTTCACAGCCTGTGTTAGATAAATGATAGCTAGAAGCTGATTGGTTGCAATGAGTAGATGACATTAGCAACAAGGGCCAAACTCCAGAATGCTTCGCATTCCAGAGGTTGAGTAATTCAACATGGAAGCAATCCCCATAGAAACCTTTAGGGTCTGCTTTTGCCAGGGCTGCCATCAAAAATTATGGGACCTGGGACTGGCCAAATAGGCAGCCCCCCAAAAAATAATAATAATAATAATAATAATAATAATAATATACATATATATATATATATATATATATAGTTGTGCTCATAAGTTTACATACCCTAGCAGAATTTGTGATTCTCTGGCCATTTGTCAGAGAATATGAATGATAACTCACAAACTTTTCTTTCACTCATGGTTAGTGGTTGGGTGAAGCCATTTATTGTCAAACAACTGTGTTTACTCTTTTTAAATCATAATGACAACAGAAACTACCCAAATGACCCTGATCAAAAGTTTACATACCCTGGAGATTTTGGCCTGAAAACATGCACACAAGTTGACACAAACGGGTTTGATTGGCTACTAAAGGTAACCATCCTCACCTGTGATCTGTTTGCTTGTAGTCAGTGTGTGTATATAAAAGGTCAGTGAGTTTCTGGATACCTGACAGACCCTTGCATCTTTCACCAAGTGCAGCACTGACGTGTCTGGATTCTGAGTCATGGGGAAAGCAAAAGAATTGTCAAAGGATCTGCGGGAAAAGGTAATTGAACTGTATAAAACAGGAAAGGGATATAAAAAGATATCCAAGCAATTGAGAATGCCAATCAGCAGTGTTCAAACTCTAATTAAGAAGTGGAAAATGAGGGATTCTGTGGAAACCAAATCACGGTCAGGTAGACCAACAAAAATTTCAGCCACAACTGCCAGGAAAATTGTTCAGGATGCAAAGAAAAATCCACAAATAACTTCAGCTGAAATACAGGACTCTGAAAAAAAGTGGTGCGGTTGTTTCAAGATGCAAAATAAGGAGGCATTTGAAGAAAAATGGGCTGCATGGTCGAGTCGCCAGGAGAAAGCCATTACTACGCAAATGCCACAAAGCATCCCTCTTACAATACTCCAAACAGCACAGAGACAAGCCTCAAAACTTCTGGAACAAAGTCATTTGGAGTTATGAGACCAAAATTTAACTTTTTGGCCACAACCATAAACGTTACATTTGGAGAGGAGTCAACAAGGCCTATGATGAAAGGTACACCATTCCTACTGTGAAACACGGAGGTGGATCGCTGATGTTTTGGGGATATGTGAGCTACAAAGGCACTGGAAACTTGGTCAAAATTGATGGCAAGATGAATGCAGCATGTTATCAGAAAATACTGGAGGAAAATTTGCACTCATCAGCCCGGAAGCTGCGCATGGGACGTACTTGGACGTTCCAACATGACAATGATCCAAAACACAAGGCCAAGTCGACCTGTCATTGGCTACAGCAGAATAGAGTAGTGATGAGCGGGTTCGGTTTCTCGGAAACCGAACCCCCCCGAACTTGACCCTTTTTACACGGGTCCGAGCCATACTCGGATTCTCCCGTATGGCTCGGTTAACCCGAGCGCGCCCGAACGTCATCATCCCGCTGTCGGATTCTCGCGAGATTCGGATTCTATATAAGCAGCCGTGCGTCGCCGCCATTTTCACTCGTGCATTGGAAATGTTAGGGAGAGGACGTGGCTGGCGTCCTCTCCGTTTATTCATTGTTGAGTTGATGCAAATATTTGTGCTTGCTTATATCATTGTGGGGACTGGGGAGCAGCTTTATATTAATATAGGAGGAGTACAGTGCAGAGTTTTGCTGATCAGTGACCACCAGTTTTATCCGTTCTCTGCCTGAAAAAAACACTCCATATCTGTGCTCAGTGTGCTGCATATATCTGTGCTCACACTGCTTAATTGTGGGGACTGGGGAGCAGCTGTATTATATAGCAGGAGTACAGTGCAGAGTTTTGCTGACAGTGACCACCAGTATACGTTGTCTGCCTGAAAAACACTCCATATCTGTGCTCAGTGTGCTGCTTTATTGTGGGGACTGGGGAGTCGGGACCACCAGTATAATATTATATAGGAGGAGTACAGTGCAGAGTTTTGCTGACACAGTGACCACCAGTATATATAGCAGTACGGTACGGAAGGCCACTGCTGTACCTACCTCTGTGTCGTCATTAAGTATACTATCCATCTACATTCTATACCTGTGGTGCATTTCAGTTGTGCAGTTTGCTGAAACAGTGACCACCAGTATATATAGCAGTACGGTACGGAAGGCCACTGCTGTACCTACCTCTGTGTCGTCATTAAGTATACTATCCATCTACATTCTATACCTGTGGTGCATTTTAGTTTTGCAGTTTGCTGACACGGTGACCACCAGTATATATAGCAGTACGGTACGGAAGGCCACTGCTGTACCTACCTCTGTGTCGTCATTAAGTATACTATCCATCTACATTCTATACCTGTGGTGCATTTCAGTTGTGCAGTTTGCGGACACAGTGACCACCAGTATATATAGCAGTACGGTACGGAAGGCCACTGCTGTACCTACCTCTGTGTCGTCATTAAGTATACTATCCATCTACATTCTATACCTGTGGTGCATTTTAGTTTTGCAGTTTGCTGACACAGTGACCACCAGTATATATAGCAGTACGGTACGGAAGGCCACTGCTGTACCTACCTCTGTGTCGTCATTAAGTATACTATCCATCTACATTCTATACCTGTGGTGCATTTCAGTTGTGCAGTTTGCTGACACAGTGACCACCAGTATATATAGCAGTACGGTACGGAAGGCGACTGCTGTACCTACCTCTGTGTCGTCATTAAGTATACTATCCATCTACATTCTATACCTGTAGTGCATTTTAGTTTTGCAGCTTGCTGACACAGTGACCACCAGTATATATAGCAGTACGGTACGGAAGGCCACTGCTGTACCTACCTCTGTGTCGTCATTAAGTATACTATCCATCTACATTCTATACCTGTGGTGCATGTTAGTTGTGCGCAGTATATATAGTAGTAGGCCATTGCTATTGATACTGGCATATAATTCCACACATTAAAAAATGAAGAACAAAAATGTGGAGGTTAAAATAGGGAAAGATCAAGATCCACTTCCACCTCGTGCTGAAGCTGCTGCCACTAGTCATGGCCGAGATGATGAAATGCCATCAACGTCGTCTGCCAAGGCCGATGCCCAATGTCATAGTAGAGAGCATGTAAAATCAAAAAAACAAAAGTTCAGTAAAATGACCCAAAAATCAAAATTTAAAGCGTCTGATGAGAAGCGTAAACTTGTCAATATGCCATTTACGACACGGAGTGGCAAGGAACGGCTGAGGCCCTGGCCTATGTTCATGGCTAGTGGTTCAGATTCACATGAGGATGGAAGCACTCATCCTTTCGCTAGAAAAATGAAAAGACTTAAGCTGGCAAAAGCACAGCAAAGAACTGTGCGTTCTTCTAAATCACAAATCCCCAAGGAGAGTCCAATTGTGTCGGTTGCGATGCCTGACCTTCCCAACACTGGACGGGAAGAGCTTGCGCCTTCCACCATTTGCACGCCCCCTGCAAGTGCTGGAAGGAGCACCCGCAGTCCAGTTCCTGATAGTCAAATAGAAGATGTCACTGTTGAAGTACACCAGGATGAGGATATGGGTGTTGCTGGCGCTGGGGAGGAAATTGACAAGGAGGATTCTGATGGTGAGGTGGTTTGTTTAAGTCAGGCACCCGGGGAGACACCTGTTGTCCGTGCGACGAATATGGCCATTGACATGCCTGGACAAAATACAAAAAAAATCAGCTCTTCGGTGTGGAATTATTTCAACACAAATGCGGACAACAGGTGTCAAGCCGTGTGTTGCCTTTGTCAAGCTGTAATAAGTAGGGGTAAGGACGTTAACCACCTCGGAACATCCTCCCTTATACGTCACCTGCAGCGCATTCATCATAAGTCAGTGACAAGTTCAAAAACTTTGGATGACAGCGGAAGCAGTCCACTGACCACTAAATCCCTTCCTCTTGTAACCAAGCTCCTGCAAACCACACCACCAACTTCCTCAGTGTCAATTTCCTCCTTACCCAGGAAAGCCAATAGTCCTGCAGGCCATGTCACTGGCAAGTCTGATGAGTCCTCTCCTGCCTGGGATTCCTCCGATGCATCCTTGAGTGTAACGCCTACTGCTGCTGGCGCTGCTGTTGTAGCTGCTTGGAGTCGATCGTCATCCCAGAGGGGAAGTCGGAAGACCACTTGTACTACTTCCAGTAAGCAACTGACTGTCCAACAGTCCTTTGCGAGGAAGATGAAATATCACAGCAGTCATCCTGCTGCAAAGCAGATAACTCAGGCCTTGGCAGCCTGGGCGGTGAGAAACGTGGTTCCGGTATCCACCGTTAATTCAGAGGCAACTAGAGACTTGATTGAGGTACTGTGTCCCCGGTACCAAATACCATCTAGGTTCCATTTCTCTAGGCAGGCGATACCGAAAATGTTCACAGACGTCAGAAAAAGAGTCATCAGTGTCCTAAAAAATGCAGTTGTACCCAATGTCCACTTAACCACGGACATGTGGACAAGTGGAGCAGGGCAGACTCAGGACTATATGACTGTGACAGCCCACTGGGTAAATGTATTGCCTCCCGCAGCAAGAACAGCAGCGGCGGCACCAGTAGCAGCATCTCGCAAATGCCAACTCGTTCCTAGGCAGGCTACGCTTTGTATCACCGCTTTCCAGAAGAGGCACACAGCTGACAACCTCTTACGGAAACTGAGGAAGATCATCGCAGAATGGCTTACCCCAATTGGACTCTCCTGGGGATTTGTGACATCGGACAACGCCAGCAATATTGTGCGTGCATTACATCTGGGCAAATTCCAGCACGTCCCATGTTTTGCACATACATTGAATTTGGTGGTGCAGAATTATTTAAAAAACGACAGGGGCGTGCAAGAGATGCTGTCGGTGGCCCGAAGAATTGCGGGCCACTTTCGGCATTCAGCCACCGCCTACAGAAGACTGGAGCACCACCAAACAATCCTGAACCTGCCCTGCCATCATCTGAAGCAATAGGTGGTAACGAGGTGGAATTCAACCCTCTATATGCTTCAGAGGATGGAGGAGCAGCAAAAGGCCATTCAAGCCTATACATCTGCCCACGATATAGGCAAAGGAGGGGGAATGCACCTGACTCAAGCGCAGTGGAGAATGGTTTCAACGTTGTGCAAGGTTCTGCAACCCTTTGAACTTGCCACACGTGAAGTCAGTTCAGACACTGCCAGCTTGAGTCAGGTCATTCCCCTCATCAGGCTTTTGCAGAAGAAGCTGGAGACATTGAAGGAGGAGCTAAAACAGAGCGATTCCGCTAGGCATGTGGGACTTGTGGATGGAGCCCTTAATTCGCTTAACCAAGATTCACGGGTGGTAAATCTGTTGAAATCAGAGCACTACATTTTGGCCACCGTGCTCCATCCTAGATCTAAAACCTACGTTGTATCTCTCTTTCCGGCAGAGGTTCAAAGACCTGCTGGTGAGAAAATTGTCAAGTCAAGCGGAACGTGACCCGTCAACATCTCCTCTTTCACATGCTCCCGCAACTGGGGATGCGAGGAAAAGGATAAGAATTCCGAGCCCACCCACTGGCGGTGATGCAGGGCAGTCTGGAGCGAGTGCTGACATCTGGTCCGGACTGAAGGACCTGGCAACGATTACTGACATGTCGTCTACTGTCACTGCATATGATTCTGTCACCATTGAAATAATAGTGGAGGATTATATGAGTGACCGCATCCAAGTAGGCACGTCAGACAGTCCGTATGTATACTGGCAGGAAAAAGAGGCAATTTGGAGGCCCTTGCTCAAACTGGCTTTATTCTACCTAAGTTGCCCTCCCTCCAGTGTGTACTCCGAAAGAGTGTTTAGTGCAGCCGCTCACCTTGTCAGTAATCGGTGTACGAGGTTACTTCCAGAAAATGTGGAGAGGATGATGTTCATCAAAATGAATTATAATCAATTCCTCCGTGGAGACATTCACCAGCAATTGCCTCCAGAAAGTACACAGGGACCTGAGATGGTGGATTCCAGTGGGGACGAATTAATAATCTGTGAGGAGGGGGATATACACAGTGAAAGGGGTGAGGAATCGGAGGATGATGATGAGGTGGACATCTTGCCTCTGTAGAGCCAGTTTGTGCAAGGAGAGATTGATTGCTTCTTTTTTGGTGGGGGCCTAAACCAACCAGTCATTTCAGTCACAGTCGTGTGGCAGACCCTGTCGCTGAAATGATGGGTTCGTTAAAGTGTGCATGTCCTGTTTATACAACATAAGGGTGGGTGGGAGGGCCCAAGGACAATTCCATCTTGCACCTCTTTTTTCTTTCATTTTTCTTTGCATCATGTGCTGTTTGGGGACGATGTTTTTGAAGTGCCATCCTGTCTGACACTGCAGTGCCACTCCTAGATAGGCCAGGTGTTTGTGTCGGCCACTTGTGTCGCTTAGCTTAGTCACACAGCGACCTTGGTGCACCTCTTTTTTTCTTTGCATCATGTGCTGTTTGGGGACTATTTTTTTGAAGTGCCATCCTGTCTGACACTGCAGTGCCACTCCTAGATGGGCCAGGTGTTTGTGTCGGCCACTTGTGTCGCTTAGCTTAGTCACACAGCGACCTTGGTGCGCCTCTTTTTTTCTTTGCATCATGTGCTGTTTGGGGACTATTTTTTTGAAGTGCCATCCTGTCTGACACTGCAGTGCCACTCCTAGATGGGCCAGGTGTTTGTGTCGGCCACTTGTGTCGCTTATCTTAGTCACACAGCGACCTTGGTGCGCCTCTTTTTTTCTTTGCATCATGTGCTGTTTGGGGACTATTTTTTTGAAGTGCCATCCTGCCTGACACTGCAGTGCCACTCCTAGATGGGCCAGGTGTTTGTGTCGGCCACTTGTGTCGCTTAGCTTAGCCATCCAGCGACCTCGGTGCAAATTTTAGGACTAAAAATAATATTGTGAGGTGTGAGGTGTTCAGAATAGACTGGAAATTAGAGATGAGCGGGTTCGGTTTCTCTGAATCCGAACCCGCCAGAACTTCATGTTTTTTTTCACGGGTCCGAGCGACTCGGATCTTCCCGCCTTGCTCGGTTAACCCGAGCGCGCCCGAACGTCATCATGACGCTGTCGGATTCTCGCGAGGCTCGGATTCTATCGCGAGACTCGGATTCTATATAAGGAGCCGCGCGTCGCCGCCATTTTCACACGTGCATTGAGATTGATAGGGAGAGGACGTGGCTGGCGTCCTCTCCGTTTAGAATAGATTAGAGAGACACTTGATTTACTAATTTTGGGGAGCATTAGGAGTACTCAGTACAGTGCAGAGTTTTGCTGATAGTGACCACCAGTTTTATTTATAATCCGTTCTCTGCCTGAAAAAAGCGATACACAGCACACAGTGACTCAGTCACATACCATATCTGTGTGCACTGCTCAGGCTCAGGCCAGTGTGCTGCATCATCTATTATCTATATATAATATTATATATATCTGTCTGACTGCTCAGCTCACACAGCTTATAATTGTGGGGGAGACTGGGGAGCACTACTGCAGTGCCAGTTATAGGTTATAGCAGGAGCCAGGAGTACATAATATATTATATAGTGAGTGACCACCAGACACACAGTGCAGTTTATTTAATATATCCGTTCTCTGCCTGAAAAAAGCGATACACACAGTGACTCAGTCAGTCACATACCATATCTGTGTGCACTGCTCAGGCTCAGGCCAGTGTGCTGCATCATATATATATTATATATCTGTCTGACTGCTCAGCTCACACAGCTTATAATTGTGGGGGAGACTGGGGAGCACTACTGCAGTGCCAGTTATAGGTTATAGCAGGAGCCAGGAGTACATAATATTATATTAAAATTAAACAGTGCACACTTTTGCTGCAGGAGTGCCACTGCCAGTGTGACTAGTGACCAGTGACCTGACCACCAGTATATATAATATTAGTAGTATACTATCTCTTTATCAACCAGTCTATATTAGCAGCAGACACAGTACAGTGCGGTAGTTCACGGCTGTGGCTACCTCTGTGTCGGCACTCGGCAGCCCGTCCATAATTGTATATACCACCTAACCGTGGTTTTTTTTTCTTTCTTTATACATACATACTAGTTACGAGTATACTATCTCTTTATCAACCAGTCTATATTAGCAGCAGACACAGTACAGTGCGGTAGTTCACGGCTGTGGCTACCTCTGTGTCGGCACTCGGCAGCCCGTCCATAATTGTATATACCACCTAACCGTGGTTTTTTTTTCTTTCTTTATACATACATACTAGTTACGAGTATACTATCTCTTTATCAACCAGTCTATATATTAGCAGCAGACACAGTACAGTGCGGTAGTTCACGGCTGTGGCTACCTCTGTGTCGGCACTCGGCAGCCCGTCCATAATTGTATATACCACCTAACCGTGGTTTTTTTTTCTTTCTTTATACATACATACTAGTTACGAGTATACTATCTCTTTATCAACCAGTCTATATATTAGCAGCAGACACAGTACAGTGCGGTAGTTCACGGCTGTGGCTACCTCTGTGTCGGCACTCGGCAGCCCGTCCATAATTGTATATACCACCTAACCGTGGTTTTTTTTTCTTTCTTTATACATACATACTAGTTACGAGTATACTATCTCTTTATCAACCAGTCTATATTAGCAGCAGACACAGTACAGTGCGGTAGTTCACGGCTGTGGCTACCTCTGTGTCGGCACTCGGCAGCCCGTCCATAATTGTATATACCACCTAACCGTGGTTTTTTTTTCTTTCTTTATACATACATACTAGTTACGAGTATACTATCTCTTTATCAACCAGTCTATATATTAGCAGCAGACACAGTACAGTGCGGTAGTTCACGGCTGTGGCTACCTCTGTGTCGGCACTCGGCAGCCCGTCCATAATTGTATATACCACCTAACCGTGGTTTTTTTTTCTTTCTTTATACATACATACTAGTTACGAGTATACTATCTCTTTATCAACCAGTCTATATATTAGCAGCAGACACAGTACAGTGCGGTAGTTCACGGCTGTGGCTACCTCTGTGTCGGCACTCGGCAGCCCGTCCATAATTGTATATACCACCTAACCGTGGTTTTTTTTTCTTTCTTTATACATACATACTAGTTACGAGTATACTATCTCTTTATCAACCAGTCTATATATTAGCAGCAGACACAGTACAGTGCGGTAGTTCACGGCTGTGGCTACCTCTGTGTCGGCACTCGGCAGCCCGTCCATAATTGTATATACCACCTAACCGTGGTTTTTTTTTCTTTCTTTATACATACATACTAGTTACGAGTATACTATCTCTTTATCAACCAGTCTATATATTAGCAGCAGACACAGTACAGTGCGGTAGTTCACGGCTGTGGCTACCTCTGTGTCGGCACTCGGCAGCCCGTCCATAATTGTATACTAGTATCCAATCCATCCATCTCCATTGTTTACCTGAGGTGCCTTTTAGTTGTGCCTATTAAAATATGGAGAACAAAAATGTTGAGGTTCCAAAATTAGGGAAAGATCAAGATCCACTTCCACCTCGTGCTGAAGCTGCTGCCACTAGTCATGGCCGAGACGATGAAATGCCAGCAACGTCGTCTGCCAAGGCCGATGCCCAATGTCATAGTACAGAGCATGTCAAATCCAAAACACCAAATATCAGTAAAAAAAGGACTCCAAAACCTAAAATAAAATTGTCGGAGGAGAAGCGTAAACTTGCCAATATGCCATTTACCACACGGAGTAGCAAGGAACGGCTGAGGCCCTGGCCTATGTTCATGGCTAGTGGTTCAGCTTCACATGAGGATGGAAGCACTCAGCCTCTCGCTAGAAAAATGAAAAGACTCAAGCTGGCAAAAGCAGCACAGCAAAGAACTGTGCATTCTTCGAAATCCCAAATCCACAAGGAGAGTCCAATTGTGTCGGTTGCGATGCCTGACCTTCCCAACACTGGACGTGAAGAGCATGCGCCTTCCACCATTTGCACGCCCCCTGCAAGTGCTGGAAGGAGCACCCGCAGTCCAGTTCCTGATAGTCAGATTGAAGATGTCAGTGTTGAAGTACACCAGGATGAGGAGGATATGGGTGTTGCTGGCGCTGGGGAGGAAATTGACCAGGAGGATTCTGATGGTGAGGTGGTTTGTTTAAGTCAGGCACCCGGGGAGACACCTGTTGTCCGTGGGAGGAATATGGCCGTTGACATGCCAGGTGAAAATACCAAAAAAATCAGCTCTTCGGTGTGGAGGTATTTCACCAGAAATGCGGACAACAGGTGTCAAGCCGTGTGTTCCCTTTGTCAAGCTGTAATAAGTAGGGGTAAGGACGTTAACCACCTCGGAACATCCTCCCTTATACGTCACCTGCAGCGCATTCATAATAAGTCAGTGACAAGTTCAAAAACTTTGGGTGACAGCGGAAGCAGTCCACTGACCAGTAAATCCCTTCCTCTTGTAACCAAGCTCACGCAAACCACCCCACCAACTCCCTCAGTGTCAATTTCCTCCTTCCCCAGGAATGCCAATAGTCCTGCAGGCCATGTCACTGGCAATTCTGACGAGTCCTCTCCTGCCTGGGATTCCTCCGATGCATCCTTGCGTGTAACGCCTACTGCTGCTGGCGCTGCAGTTGTTGCCGCTGGGAGTCGATGGTCATCCCAGAGGGGAAGTCGTAAGCCCACTTGTACTACTTCCAGTAAGCAATTGACTGTTCAACAGTCCTTTGCGAGGAAGATGAAATATCACAGCAGTCATCCTACTGCAAAGCGGATAACTGAGTCCTTGACAACTATGTTGGTGTTAGACGTGCGTCCGGTATCCGCCGTTAGTTCACAGGGAACTAGACAATTTATTGAGGCAGTGTGCCCCCGTTACCAAATACCATCTAGGTTCCACTTCTCTAGGCAGGCGATACCGAGAATGTACACGGACGTCAGAAAAAGACTCACCAGTGTCCTAAAAAATGCAGTTGTACCCAATGTCCACTTAACCACGGACATGTGGACAAGTGGAGCAGGGCAGGGTCAGGACTATATGACTGTGACAGCCCACTGGGTAGATGTATGGACTCCCGCCGCAAGAACAGCAGCGGCGGCACCAGTAGCAGCATCTCGCAAACGCCAACTCTTTCCTAGGCAGGCTACGCTTTGTATCACCGCTTTCCAGAATACGCACACAGCTGAAAACCTCTTACGGCAACTGAGGAAGATCATCGCGGAATGGCTTACCCCAATTGGACTCTCCTGTGGATTTGTGGCATCGGACAACGCCAGCAATATTGTGTGTGCATTAAATATGGGCAAATTCCAGCACGTCCCATGTTTTGCACATACCTTGAATTTGGTGGTGCAGAATTTTTTAAAAAACGACAGGGGCGTGCAAGAGATGCTGTCGGTGGCCAGAAAAATTGCGGGACACTTTCGGCGTACAGGCACCACGTACAGAAGACTGGAGCACCACCAAAAACTACTGAACCTGCCCTGCCATCATCTGAAGCAAGAAGTGGTAACGAGGTGGAATTCAACCCTCTATATGCTTCAGAGGTTGGAGGAGCAGCAAAAGGCCATTCAAGCCTATACAATTGAGCACGATATAGTAGGTGGAATGCACCTGTCTCAAGTGCAGTGGAGAATGATTTCAACGTTGTGCAAGGTTCTGATGCCCTTTGAACTTGCCACACGTGAAGTCAGTTCAGACACTGCCAGCCTGAGTCAGGTCATTCCCCTCATCAGGCTTTTGCAGAAGAAGCTGGAGGCATTGAAGAAGGAGCTAAAAGGGAGCGATTCCGCTAGGCATGTGGGACTTGTGGATGCAGCCCTTAATTCGCTTAACAAGGATTCACGGGTGGTCAATCTGTTGAAATCAGAGCACTACATTTTGGCCACCGTGCTCGATCCTAGATTTAAAGCCTACCTTGGATCTCTCTTTCCGGCAGACACAGGTCTGCTGGGGTTGAAAGACCTGCTGGTGACAAAATTGTCAAGTCAAGCGGAACGCGACCTGTCAACATCTCCTCCTTCACATTCTCCCGCAACTGGGGGTGCGAGGAAAAGGCTCAGAATTCCGAGCCCACCCGCTGGCGGTGATGCAGGGCAGTCTGGAGCGACTGCTGATGCTGACATCTGGTCCGGACTGAAGGACCTGACAACGATTACGGACATGTCGTCTACTGTCACTGCATATGATTCTCTCAACATTGATAGAATGGTGGAGGATTATATGAGTGATCGCATCCAAGTAGGCACGTCACACAGTCCGTACTTATACTGGCAGGAAAAAGAGGCAATTTGGAGGCCCTTGCACAAACTGGCTTTATTCTACCTAAGTTGCCCTCCCACAAGTGTGTACTCCGAAAGAGTGTTTAGTGCCGCCGCTCACCTTGTCAGCAATCGGCGTACGAGGTTACATCCAGAAAATGTGGAGAAGATGATGTTCATTAAAATGAATTATAATCAATTCCTCCGCGGAGACATTGACCAGCAGCAATTGCCTCCACAAAGTACACAGGGAGCTGAGATGGTGGATTCCAGTGGGGACGAATTGATAATCTGTGAGGAGGGGGATGTACACGGTGATATATCGGAGGGTGAAGATGAGGTGGACATCTTGCCTCTGTAGAGCCAGTTTGTGCAAGGAGAGATTAATTGCTTCTTTTTTGGGGGGGTCCAAACCAACCCGTCATATCAGTCACAGTCGTGTGGCAGACCCTGTCACTGAAATGATGGGTTGGTTAAAGTGTGCATGTCCTGTTTTGTTTATACAACATAAGGGTGGGTGGGAGGGCCCAAGGACAATTCCATCTTGCACCTCTTTTTTCTTTTCTTTTTCTTTGCATCATGTGCTGATTGGGGAGGGTTTTTTGGAAGGGACATCCTGCGTGACACTGCAGTGCCACTCCTAGATGGGCCCGGTGTTTGTGTCGGCCACTAGGGTCGCTAATCTTACTCACACAGTCAGCTACCTCATTGCGCCTCTTTTTTTCTTTGCGTCATGTGCTGTTTGGGGAGGGTTTTTTGGAAGGGACATCCTGCGTGACACTGCAGTGCCACTCCTAGATGGGCCCGGTGTTTGTGTCGGCCACTAGGGTCGCTAATCTTACTCACACAGCTACCTCATTGCGCCTCTTTTTTTCTTTGCGTCATGTGCTGTTTGGGGAGGGTTTTTTGGAAGGGACATCCTGCGTGACACTGCAGTGCCACTCCTAGATGGGCCCGGTGTTTGTGTCGGCCACTAGGGTCGCTTATCTTACTCACACAGCGACCTCGGTGCAAATTTTAGGACTAAAAATAATATTGTGAGGTGTGAGGTATTCAGAATAGACTGAAAATGAGTGTAAATTATGGTTTTTGAGGTTAATAATACTTTGGGATCAAAATGACCCCCAAATTCTATGATTTAAGCTGTTTTTTAGTGTTTTTTGAAAAAAACACCCGAATCCAAAACACACCCGAATCCGACAAAAAAAATTCGGTGAGGTTTTGCCAAAACGCGTTCGAACCCAAAACACGGCCGCGGAACCGAACCCAAAACCAAAACACAAAACCCGAAAAATTTCAGGCGCTCATCTCTACTGGAAATGAGTGGAAATTATGGTTATTGAGGTTAATAATACTGTGGGATCAAAATGACCCCCAAATTCTATGATTTAAGCTGTTTTTGAGGTTTTTTGAAAAAAACACCCAAATCCAAAACACACCCGAATCCGACAAAAAATTTTCAGGGAGGTTTTGCCAAAACGCGTCCGAATCCAAAACACGGCCGTGGAACCGAATCCAAAACCAAAACACAAAACCCGAAAAATGTCCGGTGCACATCACTAGAATAGAGTGAAGGTTCTGGAGTGGCCATCTCAGTCTCCTGACCTCAATATCATTGAGCCACTCTGGGGAGATCTCAAACGTGCAGTTCATGCAAGACAGCCCAAGAATTTACAGGAACTGGAGGCTTTTTGCCAAGAAGAATGGGCAGCTTTACCATCTGAGAAAATAAAGAACCTCATCCACAACTACCACAAAATACTTCAAGCTGTCATTTATGTTAAAGGGGGCAATACACGGTATTAAGAACTGGGGTATGTAAACTTTTGATCAGGGTCATTTGGGTAGTTTCTGTTGTCATTATGATTTAAAAAGAGTAAACACAGTTGTTTGACAATAAATGGCTTCATCCAACCACTAACCATGAGTGAAAGAAAATTTTGTGAGTTATCATTCATATTCTCTGACAAATGGCCAGAAAATCACAAATTCTGCTAGGGTATGTAAACTTATGAGCACAACTGTATATATATATATATATATATATATATATATATATATATGTGTGTGTGTGTGTGGCAGCCTGCTTCCAGTCAAACTATTGAAATTGTCCCTCCCAAAATGTCCGCCGCCTCAGAGGAGACAGTTATTAATGATACTAGAGTCTCCTCTAGTATCTTTAATAACTGTCTCCTCTGAGGCGGTGTCCATCTTGAGAGGAGATGGCGCTGGGAAAATGACGGCAGTGGTGGTGGTGGGCGGACAGCGGCTGGCAGACAGTGGCATGAGTGGCACAGGCCCTCCCCTCTATGTTAGAGAGTCCGAGCCCGGGACAGCTGTGCCCGCAGCAACCCCCTGATGGCGGGCCTGGCTTTTGCAATTGAAAACTGGGGGAATGCAGCAGACATATGCTGGGGGACCCCACAGATACATTTAAGTGATCCTTAATGTTTGCGGATACCCTCAAAAACTGGTGTTTTTTGGGGGAGATCCCACAAACATGTTTTGATAAATATACCCCATAGCAACAAATAATGGATGATGATCTAAAGATCTACACTTAAGTAGAATCTGCTGCTATTTATTTTTTATATATATTTTTATTGAAATTAAACATACTATACATTGACATTTGACATGGGTTTGCTCCAGGGACAGTGGCAGGTGGGAGTTTGACTGGGGCGGTACACCTATCAAACCAAATGCTGTCCTCCCTCACCCCCGTCCCTCCCACCGAGTGCCTCTGCCTGTCAATCAGGCAGAGTTATTCGCAATCCTGCGATGGGATCGCAGGACCCATTCTGCATATGCGCAGAACTTGTCTTATGCGTATGTGCAGTTTCCCGACCATTGGTAAACTGTGCTGGGGATCACAATAGTGAGCCTTACTGAATTAGGCCCAATATCTCGTAATAGCATATAGAGATTATGGAGGATAACAAGGACACCCTCACTATCACTAGGGGGCGTGACCTGGTTAGAATGGGGGTGACACTTTAGTTACCACCTCTGTATTATACCATGTGGACAGTCTCAGTGCCTTTCTAATAGGAAGAAGGACAGAAGAGTTTTGGTTTACAGTGGTGCACGCGTGTACAATTAATAAATTATAACCTTTAATTCATAATATATTGAAAGGAGTATTAGCGAAATATAAAGTTAAAAATAGAAGTGATTTCAGACAAGAAAAGTGATTACAATTAAGGACTCCTGCGCATTGCTGGTCCACCGATCTATATACTTCTTACAATAAAGTATATACGTGCGATTGTGTCCTGTCTCATGTGTCAGTGCATGACTTGTATAATATTCTGTCTGGTGATTACAAACCATGGATATTCTAAATTAATATGGTTAATTTCAGCCTCATGTCGGTCACAATATCATCAGTCACACCCTCCTGGGATTATGATATATAACAGAACGGAACAATATACCTAGTGGGGTCAATATCTCCCCACAATTATTACACCACACAGATTAGTTATATCTGTGTTGGGGATTCAACATTTCCTCCACATACTAGGCAATATCCACTCTGTGCCGACAAATTGGCTTAGCATTGTGTGTACACCATACTGTACATGCGATATTCTATATTCATGTAACACAATTTCTAGTGTGTATTGGACAGTTCCTATCTTGTGACAACCATTGATGTCAATAGGATCTAAGCCTGTACGGTACAGGCTTAGATCCTATTGACATCAATGGTTGTCACAAGATAGGAACTGTCCAATAAACACTAGAAATTGAGTTACATAAATATAGGATATCGCATGTATGGTGTACACACCATGCTATATATTACATCACCACGCTGATATTTTGGATCACTACATCCTAGAGCACCAATTAATTGCTACCAGTACTTTAAAGCACATACAATTTATTGATATGTAAACTTTATTCTATTTCAGTAGTTGGGTACAGATGCAGAGCCGGATTAAGGGGGGCGGGGGGAGCTCGAGGGGCACGTTACCCTGGGCCCCCTCTATGAATGGCCCCCCCCCCAGCTTTGGTTACAGCTGCAGTGCAAAAGTGCACTGCGAGCTGTAGAAAATTAAAGTAAACAGGAGAGGAAACTGAGGAGGAAGAGGGTGGAGTTCGTGCATGGGGGCGGGGCTTCACGGCACTGTGCATTCAGTGCTTGGCAAGCAGCAAGGGGGAGAGGAGGAGAGCTTGGAGGCAGGACGGGATCAGATGCACAGTGTGCCTGCAGTGCCCACCCAGTGATTTTAGAGGGAGGTAAGAGGGAGGAGTGGGGGAAACTGTGTGAGAGGGAGGAGGGGGACACTGTATATGAATATGTGTGAGAGGGAGGAGGGGGACACTGTATATAAATATGTGTGAGAGGGGGGAGGGGGACACTATGTATATTAATATGTGTGAGAAGGGGGAGGGGGACACTGTATGAGGGAGGAGGGGGACACTATATAAATATGTGTGAGAGGGGGGCACTATGTATATGAATATGTGTGAGAGGGGGAGGGGGACGCTGTATATGAATATGTGTGAGAGGGGGGAGTGGGATACTGTATATGAATATGTGTGAGAGGACACTGTATATGAATATGTGTGAGAGGGAGGAGGGGGGCATTGTATATGAATATGTGTGAGAGGGGGAGGGGGACACTGTATATGAATATGTGTGAGAGGGGGGAGGGGGACACTGTATATGAATATGTGTGAGAGGACACTGTATATGAATATGTGTGAGAGGAAGGAGGGGGACACTGTATATGAATATGTGTGAGAGGACACTGTATATGAATATGTGTGAGAGGACACTGTATATTAATATGTGTGAGAGGAAGGAGGGGGACACTGTATATGAATATGTGTGAGAGGAAGGAGGGGGACACTGTATATGAATATGTGTGAGAGGGGGGAGGGGGACACTGTATATGAATATGTGTGAGAGGGGGGAGGGGGACACTGTATATGAATATGTGTGAGAGGGAGGAGGGGGACACTGTATATGAATATGTGTGAGAGGGACACTGTATATGAATATGTGTGAGAGGGGGGAGGGGGACACTGTATATGAATATGTGTGAGAGGGGGGAGGGGGACACTGTATATGAATATGTGTGAGAGGGAGGAGGGGGACACTGTATATGAATATGTGTGAGAGGGGGGAGTGGGACACTGTATGAGGGAGGAGAGGGACACTGTATATGAATATGTGTGAGAGGACACTGTATATGAATATGTGTGAGAGGGGGGAGGGGGACACTGTATATGAATATGTGTGAGAGGGGGGAGGGGGACACTGTATATGAATATGTGTGAGAGGGAGGAGGGGGACACTGTATATGAATATGTGTGAGAGGGACACTGTATATGAATATGTGTGAGAGGGGAGGGGGACACTGTATATGAATATGTGTGAGAGGGGGGAGGGGGACACTGTATATGAATATGTGTGAGAGGGGGAGGGGGACACTGTATATGAATATGTGTGAGAGGGGGGAGGGGGACACTGTATATGAATATGTGTGAGAGGACACTGTATATGAATATGTGTGAGAGGAAGGAGGGGGACACTGTATATGAATATGTGTGAGGGGGGGAGGGGGACACTGTATATGAATATGTGTGAGAGGGAGGAGGGGGACACTGTATATGAATATGTGTGAGAGGGAGGAGGGGGACACTATATAATTATGTGTGAGAGGGGGGAGGGGGACACTATGTATATGTGTAAGAGGGATATGTTTATGTGTCTGACTGTTTATGACTGTGTGTGACAGTGTATATATGTGTGATTGTATGCATGTGTGTCTAACTGTACATATGTATGTGTATATGTGTGTGTGACTACTTATGTGACAGTATGCATGTGACTGTGTGTGCGACTGTACATATGTATATTTATGTGTGTGACAGTATGTATGCGTATAAGTACTGTATGTGACTGTATTTATGTGTCTGACAGTATATATGTGACAGTATGCATGTGACTGTGTGTGCGACTGTACATACTGTATGTATATTTATGTGTGTGACAGTATGTATGTGTATAAGTACTGTATGTGACTGTATTTATGTGTCTGACAGTATATATGTGACAGTATGCATGTGACTGTGTGTGCGACTGTACATACTGTATGTATATTTATGTGTGTGAAAGTATGTATGTCTATAAGTACTGTATGTGACTGACTATTTATGTGTCTGACAGTATATATGTATGTGTACTGTATATGTGCATATGCATATCACCCCAACAATCACAATGTGATGGGACAGTACTGTTTTTTGGGTTCTGTCCCATCAGTGGGCAGGAGCAGAGGGAGGGACATAATTCTCTGAACTACTGTGCGCATGAGGCTGGGGCTGCTGGGGAAGCAATGTCCATGCCCCCAGCATGAAGTGAAATGGGCGTGTGACTTGTGGCCACACCCCAGTTTATGTGCACACTGAAGGCTTGCGCACTAAGGAGGTCATTCAGATCTGATGGCTGGGCAGCGTTTTTTGCTGTCCTGTGTTCAGATAGTCGCCACCTACAGGGGAGTGTATTATGGCTGTGCAAGTGTGCGATCACATGTGCAGCTAAGTTGCTAAAAAGCAGTGTGTGCAGTCTCTACACAACACAGGACTTACTCTTCTCGTGTGATTGATTCCTGCTGATCGAGGCTGGAGCTGACGTCAGACACCCTCCCTGAAAACGCTTAAGCCCATCTGCGTTTTCCGGACACTCCCTGAAAACGGTCAGTTGTAACCCACAAACGGCCTCTTCATATCAATCACCTTGCGAACGCCCGTGCGAATGGTTCCGTCGCACCATCCCGTCGCTGACCACCTATGCCCGTTGTAACTGTCCGACGCGACTGCGCATTGTGGTACATACGCATGCACAGTTCAGATCTGATCACCCGCTGTGCGAAAACACACAGCAGCGATCAGATCTAAATGACCTCCTAAGACCCGATCCAAAAATGTTAATCTTTAGGACCCCCCAGTATTAAGTGCCCCCGGACCCCCAAAGCCTTAATCCAGCTCTGTACAGATGGTTTTATTTATTGTTATTTGTCAGTTATTGAGTTGTATATATACACGCATCTCCCCCCCTCTGTATTGAAACAGATGTGCCGTACGTACTGGCTAGGGCAGCTCATAGAGGTTCATGCACTGTAACACTGTGTCAGTATCCAGCAAACCGTTACTGCTTTTATGACACAGTGTAGCTAATTCTCCAATTAAGACAGTCTAGCATGGATTGCAACAGGCTATGCCTATGTATGTATCACATTTATATGCTCCACTGATGGACATGGTAGTTGACACACACAAGCATTATATCGCACAATCATAGTCAGCCCCTTCGGGAGCATATCATAATCCCGGGAGGGTGTGATTGATGATATTGTGACCGACATGAGGCTGGAATTAACCATATTCATTTAGAATATACGTGGTTTGTAAGCACCAGACAGAATATTATACAAAAATAAAATAAAAAATAGCAGCGCTCGAGGGAGTAGAGGTGAATAATTGGAATGGAGAGCTAGAGTTCATATATAATATATGAATTTATTAAATTTCACAAACACATATATAATGTGGACATTGATATAAAAAACACGTGTAGATAAAACAAAGTATTCCTTAAGAAAAAATTACTGGTTCACTGAATCGGCACAATTAATAAATGTGCACTTATAGGCACTTGGCAGGTGCAGATCCTTAACTTAAAAACCATAGTATTAGGCTGATACAGATATGCACGCTCATTGGCCCTCATTCCGAGTCTTTCGCTCGGTAATTTTCTTTGCATCTCAGCGTTTTTCTGCTTAGTACGCATGCGCAATGTTCGCACTGCGACTGCGCCAAGTAATTTTGCTATGAAGATAGTTTTTTTACTCACGGCTTTTTCTTCGCTCCGGCGATCGTAATGTGATTGACAGGAAATGGGTGTTACTGGGCGGAAACACAGCGTTTTATGGGCGTGTGGATAAAAACGCTACCGTTTCCGGAAAAAACGCGGGAGTGGCTGGAGAAACGGGGGAGTGTCTGGGCGAACGCTGGGTGTGTTTGTGACGTCAACCCAGGAACGACAAGCACTGAACTGATCGCAGATGCCGAGTAAGTCTGAAGCTACTCTGAAACTGCTAAGTAGTTTGTAATCGCAATATTGCGAATACATCGTTCGCAATTTTAAGAAGCTAAGATTCACTCCCAGTAGGCGGAGGCTTAGCGTGTGTAACTCTGCTAAAATCGCCTTGCGAGCGAACAACTCGGAATGAGGGCCATTATGAGGCCAGGCTGAAATAAGAGGTCTAAATAGCAACTGTAGCAAAAGTTATTAATACGGGTGAGACAATTGTTGCAAAATGTCTCAGAAGTGTTCCTTTATGTGGTTATACCTTAACAGTGTTTCCATAGAGGGACTCCCAATACAGACGGTGAGGAATGATGTTTCACTGTACTGATGCCTGCAGCGGCAGAATTCAGGAAACCAGGTGTTAGGTATTGGTTACCTCTTACCGTGGGCTGGTGAACCCGAGCGTCCTCGGGTAGAGTCCAATGCAATGCCCACTCCTGTGTTTGGGGGGAGGAGGGCAGGTCCTGTAATTTGCTTGCCTTTATGCACTGCAAATGAGAGCCTCGGTCTGTTTGTTGAGGCAGGCTGCAGCGACCACCTCTGCGTTGACGAAGCTGGTGGTTGAGAGTGAGACTGCTTGGACTGAGCCGTTAACCAGTAAGGTAGGAGGAGGCAAGCCTATTACAGGACCTACCCTCCTCAAGCAAGTCCATTTGATATAGGTACAGTAGACAAGGTTGCATGGGCAAAATGGGAATATGATCCATGTATGGGGGTGATTCAGACCTGATCGCTAGCAGGCTATTTTTTGCACTGCAGTGATCAGGTAGTCGCCGCCTACAGGGGAGGAGGTCATCGCTGTGTAGTGGTACGAACGCTTGTGTAGAGAGCTGCACAAACTAAAGTTTGTGCAGTCTCTGTACAGCTCAGGACTTACTCAGCCTCTGCGATGATCCTGGATGGAGCTGACATCAGGAACCCTCCATGAAAACAGCCAGGCACGCCTGCGATTTCCTGGACACCCCTGAAAACGGTGAGTTGCCGGCCACGAACGCCTTCTTCCTGTCAATCTTCTTGTGAATGCCACTGATATCGCTTTTTTCATAGAATCCGTCGCTGTCCGGTGGCCCGCACGCATGTGCTGTTCAGACCCAATCGCATGGCCGCAAAAACAAGGCAGTGGGCGACTGGTTTTGAATGACCCCCTGTATCCATTGGGACAATATTGTTTTCTTTGAGGCCGTGGCTATACTGCACATGCTAAAAGTAAACGAACACCCTGCTGATCAGTACTAGAGTCCATTAAAGTGTAATAATTTCAAAAGCCCAACCCATATGTACCTCAAATGATATACCAAGAACAGTATTGATATAATGTTGGACTGACATCCAAAAAAATGTAACCACTGGGTACGTCCATATATAATGCACAAAGGGCCTAATTCAGATCTGATAGCAGCAGCAAAATTGTTCTCTAATGGGCAAAACCATGTGCAGGCAAGGTGGGGCAGAAATCAGAATCAGCTTTGTTGGCCTGGTGTACTCACGTACTCTAGGAATTTTTTGCGGTACAATGCATCGCTGAGCAGCAACATGAAGGGGGAATACATAGCATAAGAAGGGTCAAAAATGTAGCATACATTACAAACATTACATGTATGAGTCATACTGCACATTGCAACTGTACGATAGACTCGACATATTAGACATATTATACATGTTAGACTTTTTATATATTGTTCAGCTGGTAGACAGCTAGTGGGAAGAAGCTTTTAATGGATCTGGTCGACTTCACGGGAATGGACCTGTAGCGTCTGCCTGATAGAAGCGGTTCAAACGGTTTGTGACCTGGGTGCTGCATATCTGTTACGATTTTCTCTGCTCGCTTCCTGACCCTTGACTGGTATAATTCCTTGATGGGAGGGAGGTCAGCCCCAACAATCTTTTCAGCTGTCATCACCACCCTTTGCAGCCTCCGTCTGTCACTCTCATTGGCAGCTCCATACCAGACAGTGATACATAGGACCGATTCTACGATCGCTATGTAGAAGATGAGTTGCCTCAGAAAGAACATCCGCTGCTGGGCCTTCTTTACGACAGTGCTTATGTTGGGTCCCCATTTCAGGTCTCGGGAAATTTTTGACCCTAGTAATTTGAAGGAGTCAACCCACAAAACCACGCTGTCAGCTATTACGAGTGGTTGCATGGTATTGGGTTTCCTTCTGAAGTCCACCACCATCTCAACTGTTTTGAGAGGATTTAGGTCAAGGTTGTTCCTGCCGCACCACTGCTTTAACCATTCCACTTCGCGTCTGTATGCAGATTTGTCTTCATCCTTGATTAAGCCGATGACGGTGGTGTTATCTGTGAATTTTATCATTTTTACTGATTGCTCGGACGAGGTCCAGTCGTTGGTATGTAGAGAGAAGAGCAGGGTGGACAGGACACATCCTTGAGGGGCCCCCATGCTGATCATGCGCCCACTAAAGGTGAATGCAGTGCACACAGTTTTGTCCATTAGAGAACAATTTTGCTGCTGTGATCAGGTCTGAATTAGGCTCTAAATCAACATCTGGGCCAGAGCATTTCTGCTCCCTATTTTTATTTATTTTTTTCAAATATTTGTATCTGACATTTTATGGCACTTTCACTGAGAATGAGCACAGAAATGCCAAACAATTTAACTGACAGGGTCATCAGTAACTAAAGGCCCGTACACACTGGTCGATATATCGGCCGTTCTCTTGAACGGCCGATATATCGCGGGACCGTCGGCCAGTGTGTACGGCCAATACGTCTGTGAACTCCGTCGTTCACAGACGTATCGCGTCGGCCGCGCAGCACAGCCGACGGCCAATATATCTACCGATATATTGGCGCGTCGCTGTGTGTGTACGGGGCGGTCGGCCGACCACCCGTACACATGCTGCGGCGGCCAGCGGTGATAGACAGCTGAACTGGGCGGGCGTGTGTACACGCCCGCCCAGTTCATGACGTCAGTCCCCGACGGATCGGGCAGTGTGTATGCACAGCACACTGCCCGATCCGTCCATAGATATATCTGCAGATCAATTGATCTGCAGATATATCTATTAGTGTGTACCCACCTTAAGTATATTTTAAATGGTCCATCAGCTGTTTGCTGTGTTCCTTCTGTTTATTAAATAAACTGGACTCTGACCGCATATGAATTAGTGAAGATACAGTGAATTTATAATCAAGAGGCCTCTTCAAAACCCAAGTTGCTTTGGAAATGTTATGCAACAGTAGGGAAAAGATCCAATCGATGTCTGATTCTATGAATAGTTAATAAGCCTGATGGAAAAATGTTAAATCCCGAGACTTCTGCATTAATTCTGTTGCTGATTTATAAAGACGTTACGAAGAGAGTGCATTTCTCATGTATTTGGATTGTTTTATCCAGATATTCGATAAATGAGTCCCTACAGTTTTACTCTCTAGGATATACAAATATTGCTATTTGTATGATACAGGTCAGAAACTGAAATGGTATCACTTTTAATGCTCAGAAATATTCTGAATTCTTAGAAACATTAATATGCCCAAATAAATGTTTTATATAAAAAGCTTAGTATAAGAATTGTTTTTCAATTTAAAAGTGGTGGGTTAAGAAAAATCTACTCTGTTTATAGTGATGTTTTTTTCTATCTGAGTTCAATTAATCATTGGGCCATACAGTGTCATAGGCATATTTCTAATGGGTGCAGGGTGTGCGGTGCATACGGGCCCCCACGTCTAAGGTCCCTTCACCCAAACTATACTTACCTTGTGCCGGCAAGTGGGTTCTTTCTTCTCTGTGGTGCCTTCCTTCCAATGACATCTTCAGGAAGATGACACCATGCAGTGAAAGCAAAGACTCTTGCCATCATCTTCACCATCTTCCCGAATACCACTGATAAGATGGTGTAGCCGAGGAGGGTGGACCTGTTTACTGGCACAAGGTAAGATGTGGGGTTAGGAGGAGCCTACTGCTCAGAGGAGGCGGCAACTGCACATAGGATGTGACGCCGAGAGGGGTGGGTGGGTACAATTTACCCGGGCTGCTGGAGGGGCCCGGCAGGGGGCCCAGGTCTGCTATCCCCCCAGTATACCTGTGCTGTGGCTGGTGGCGGCGGCGCCATCTTCCCAGTGATTTCTTCAGGACAATGGCACCATACATTGAAAGCAAAAACTCTGGCACTGTGCCATTCTTTGCTCTCTAGGGCCAGCATCATATTCCCAAATATCACCAAGATGATGGTGCTGGCCAGGGTGCAGGTGGTACCTGCAAAATTATGAGACTTGCCTGTTCCTCCAGGGGGCCGGGAGGGCCACAAGATTTTCAGGAGCATCCAGGCCATTCTGGGAGAGTAGGCAAATATGACACAAATAATAAGAGATACTGAACTAGGAATAGCATCCAGGAATAGTGCAGGAATCTGGTTCTATTAGTAAATTACCTGTCTGTAGTAGAATTCCAGGTTCATTATACTGAGGGAAAGTTGTTAATAAAGTTTCTGCAGCAGGGTACACTGGTGTTCCACAGGGAATAACGTTGAGGTGTAGTGTTGGATCTTGATCAGAGGCACCAACAGGTTAAAGCTTTGACTGTTCCCAGGATGCCTTGCACCGCCTCCTCTAGATTCCTGCCTCCAGGCACTGGAGCTCAGTTTGTAAGTTGGTGTCTGCAGTGCAGGCAGCTAACAGGGAGGGCTGCGCTAGGCAGCCCTGAAAAGAGCTTTTCAGAAGAAAGAAGACTTCAAGGTCCGCAGCACAGGCACTTAAAAGTGCTATATGTCAATCTGACATAGTGTGCTGCGGCTCCCTCAGCTCCCCCAGCGGCGCTGTATACTCATGCGCCCTGGTTGCCGGGTACTTACAGCGGAGGTGCTCCGGCTTCATCAGGCACCCGCCGCTGCTCTCCGGTTTTGCATGCCCGCAAGTTCAGGCAGGAGGTAAGAGGGTCTCCCAGGCGGGACCCGCCAGAATCGTGATCCGCTGCGGTCTCCGGAGATGGGCCGCGCCACTAGCGTGGACACTGTGGCCATGCAGGGACCCCACTATATTCACCAGAGCAAGGGGAACAGGTTGTATTTACTAAAATCCGTTTCATATAGGCCCCGCAGTACCCGGTGGTGAAGTCCAGAGGGGATAAGGGTCTGACCTGTAGCCCCTCCCCGAGCCCCATGCGCCATTTACTGCAAATGTTCCCTCCCTGGAGCTGCATCTCTCTCTCTCCCTTAATCCCTGTCAGCGTTTGGGTGCCATTACACAGAGCTGCGCTGAGCCTGGGACTGCTGCTCCTCTGTAAAGCCACCTGTCTCATCAGCGCTCTGCATTTACAGGACACTTAAGTATTCTACATGTCATTTAGACAGTGTTAGTGAAGAAATAGTCCATTACTACAGGTATATTTCAGTACAAGTACCCTGTGATATACATCCAGTATTTACTGTGCATTGTTATATCTGTATACATATATAGCTTTACTTAGTATTGCTAGTCCAGTGCAGTTTTATTGTTGTTGTAATAATTTCTGCATTGTACATGTGACTGTGTGTGTGTGTCAATAGCTGCTGTGTGGTTCCTATTCTGTGTATCTCACACATATTGCTATCCCTATATTCTGTACCCTGAGGGGGGCTAACTGCATCAGGGTCCTATATATATAGAGTGTTTCACAGGATATACTACCTTGGTGTTTTTCTCTGTGTATTTCAGTCACCATATACCACTTAAATCCTCTGTTTGTGCTCTGCATTTGCAGTCACGCTACATAGGGTTTTTTTGTCAGGTACTGTGTCTGGCTATATTGTACTGTTACGCCCTAAGGCTACATTCCCACATAATGTCTGCTACACTGGGCGGGAGATCCGTGGCTGATCCTGCATCATGCAGTGCTGACGTCGCGGACTCACCTGAGGAAAATATTCCAGCTGAGGGTCCAGGTACCATTAGTTCCATACCCCTCAGTTAGCCTGCAGCGCCGGTGGCACACCAAGACCCACCCTGGGCTGCTTTTTCTAATTTGCTGACTACGCTAGTAACGAGACTTATGCCCCCTGTGGGACCTTCTGTGCCATTACAGCCACATATTGTCCCATCAGTTAATCCGCCATGGCCAGAAAATCTGTCAACTCAGTTACAGCAATTAAATCAGTCTTTGGTTAAACAAATAACTAACCCTCTCCCTCCTAGGACCAAAGGGTCATCTAAGCGGGCCATTACTTCCTCATAATCCATGCTGGTTACCGATACTTCATCTGTTGAAGATGGTGTATACACTGATCCCTCAGAACACTGATGCAGATGCTTCTGATGGGGAATTTATTTCACAGGTGGATGTTCCTGACCTCTTCAGATTGAGGATGAATCTGAACCTCCAGATACGTCTAAGAAACCCGATAAGTTCAAACGTCAGAAGGTCACTAAATTAGTTTTATCCAATTCTGACCATTTACTTGACATACGTCAGGAATCCTGGGAGTATCCAGGAAGGAAATTCTCCCTGTCTAAGAAGATGCTAGCTCATTATCCCCTCGCTGCAGAGTTAAGTAAAAATTGGGAAACACCGCTGCCGGTGGACTCACATGTCACGCGTCTGGTGGTGTCCTCTACTCTGCCTGTAACTACCGTGGAGGGTTGCTTGAAGTCTATTTACACCCTTGCAGATGCTGTGCATAGACCCACTATAGCGGCCTCTTGGGCTGCGAAGGCAATTGAAGCCTGGGTTCAAGAAGTTGAAGTAGAGCCAGTGGTGACAGAAGGCGGGTGCGAGGGGTACGGCCCGCTCCCGGGTGTCCCCCTCGGAAGGGGTGACACCAAATGCCAGCTCTTCTGTAGTGGCAGGAGCCAAGTGCTGCAGTGAGATAGCACTGTCACAGATAAGAGCCGGCACTGCATGCTGAGCAGTCTCCGGGGGCAGCCAGCATCTTCTGGAAAGCTGGACATGCCCCCGGAGCGAAGAAAAAAAAGATAGGTGAGGCCACGCCCTTTTTTATTAGGCAACGCCCCCTTTTCAGGCTCCCGCGGGTGTGTGTGTGTGTGTGTGGTAATACAAAGTGCGCTCCCGGTGACACCTCTGAGCGGAGCTACCTTCTAATTTTTCTGATAATGCCAGACAGTGTCTTTCATATATTATCACAGCCTCTCATTATATACAGGAGGCGGCCTCTGATGCCGGCATCCTGGCGGCCAAAGCGTCTACTACGTCCACTCTGGCCCGCCGGATTCTGTGGTTGCGGTCCTGGTCTGTGGATCTGGACTCTAAAAAGACCTTGGAGGTTATCCCCTTTAAAGGAGACATCCTGTTTGGGAAAGATCTGAACAAGATTGTTGCTGACTTTGTGTCTGCTAAAACTGCATGTCTGCTGAGTACTAATCCTTCGATTCAGAAGGCTAAGAGTACCACCTTTTGTTCCTTTCGACCTCTAAGTGAAGCAAAGGGTCAGGTGTACCCGAAACAGGCTCGCACTTCCAAAACCTCTAAGCCCAAACCTAAACGTTCCTGGGCTGTCCGTCAGCCTGCTTCCAAACCAGACAAGCCTGCTGCATGATGGGGCAGGCCTCACTCCGGGGGATCCCAGGGTGGGAGGCCGACTTCTACGGTTTGCTCAGGTATGGTTACAGACCACTTCAGATGCCTGGGTAAGGGAAGTCGTCACTCACGGATACGCCCCCCTCACCAGTTTTGCTCAACAAATATCCCTTTGGATCTGATAAAACCAAAAACTCTCCATTTGGAGGTACAATCCCTCCTGGACACAGGAGTGGTAGTGCAGGTGCCTCTGGCTCAAAGAGGCAGGGAGTACTATTCAACGCTGTTCCTAGTTCCGAAACTGAATGGTTCTTCCCGTCCCATTTTCAACCTCCAGTCTCTGAACAAGTTTGTGAAGGTTTCCAAGTTCCGTATGGAAACCCTTCGCTCTATTGTTCTGGCCTTGGAGCCCATGGACTATATGGTATCCCTGGACAAAGAGGATGCTTACTTATATATACCTATTGCCATTTCGCATCAGCAATACCTGCGGTTTGCTATTGGCAACCTACATTATCAACTCCAGGCCTTGCCTTTTGGACTGACCACGGCTCCGAGAATCTTCACCAAGGTCATGGCGGTTATGACGGCTCTGCTCCACCGTCAGGGTATCAGCATCCTGCCGTATCTGGACGACTTGTTGATCCTGGCAAACTCCCCAGAGGTTCTCCTCCATCATCTGGAACTGACGGTCCAATTCCTGCAAGCCCACGGGTGGCTCATCAACTGGAAGAAATCATCCCTGGTCCCTGCTCAGAGCATGGTGCACCTGGGGGCATTGTTGGACACACACAACCAATGGTTGTTCTTGACCCGAGAGAAGGTCCTGAAGCTTCAGGACAAGATAAGATGCTTCCTTTCCCGTCCGCGAGGCCTCATGGTGTCGGCTTTCGACATGGTAGAGTACGCTCATTTTCACTATCGCCCTCTGCAGAAGCTAATCCATGCCAAGTGGGATGGCCTGCCTCACCGGATCAGGTCTCACATGATTTCCTTGACTCCGGAAGTTTGTCTGTCACTGAGCTGGTGGCTACAGGACCAACAATTGAGCAGGGGTCGTCCCTTCTGGACTCCCAACTGGGTCCTCCTAACGACAGATGCCAGTCTGTGGGGTTAGGGAGTGGTGTTGCAGCAACACTCTCTTCAGGATCGGTGGACCAGGGAGGAATCTCTCCTCCCGATAAATATTCTGGAATTGCGGGCAGTGTTCAATGCTTTGAAACTGGCCCTGCCTCTGGTACAGAACAGACCTGTTTAAGTACAGTCGGAAAATGGCACCACGGTGGCGTACATAAATTATCAAGGCGGCACTCAAAGCCGCATGGCGATGTTGGAAGTGTCAAAGATTCTTCAATGGGCGGAACGCCATCTGCCAGCCATATCGGCAGTGTTCATTCCGGGGGTCCTCAACTGGGAAGCAGACTTCCTCAGTCGTCAGGATGTATACGCCGGAGAGTGGAACCTTCATCCAGAAGTCTTTCAACTCCTAGTGGACAAGTGGGGCCTACCAGATGTAGACCTGATGGCGTCTCGACACAATCACAAGGTTACGGTCTTCGGAGCAAGGACAAGGGATCGTCAAGCAGCGTTCGTGGACGCCCTGGCAATTCCATGGAATTTTCGGCTGCCATACGTGTTCCCTCCAGTGTCACTCCTGCCCAGGGTAATAAGGAAGTTCAAGCAAGAAGGAGGAATCCTACTTCTGATCGCTCCAGCGTGACCCAGATGGCATTGGTCCTCAGACCTACAGGGTCTCTCGATAGAGCGTCCTCTTCTACTTCCTCAATGCCCAGACCTCCTCGTTCAGGGCATCTGTGTTTACCAGGATTTGGCCTGACTGGCTTTGACGGTGTGGCTCTTGAAGCTTCAGTCCTGAGGGCCAAAGGTTTTTCTGAAGCGGTCATTCAAACGATGTTGAAAGCCCGTAAACCGGCTTTGGCTCAGATTTATTATAGGGTCTGGATTTCTTACTTCACCTGGTGTGTGGCTAAGAATTTTGATGCATGCAAGTTCAGTACTGCCAAACTCCTGGCGTTTCTGCAACAGGGCCTGGGCTCAGGACTTCGTATGGCATCCCTCAAGGTTCATGTTTCGGCCTTGTTGGTGTGGTTTCAGGGTAAAATTGTGACTCTGCCTGATGTTCATACCTTCACTCAGGGTGTTTTACGGATTCAACCTCCCTATGTTCCTCCTGTCGCTCCTTTGGTTGTTCTGGACGCCCTACAAGAGTCTCCATTTGAACCTCTTGAGTCTGTGGATCTTAAATGGCTTACGCTTAAGGTCTTATTTTTGCTGGCTATTGCCTCTGCTAGACAGGTTTCAGATCTGGGTGCCTTATCCTGTAGGTCTCCCTTTCTCATTTTTCACTGTGACCGTGCTGTTCTTAGAACTCGCACTGGTTATCTACCTAAGGTGGTGTCATCTTTCCACCTTAACCAAGAGATTGTGGTTCCAGCCTTTATCTCTCCTGATTTGTCCTCCAAAGAACGGTCTTTGGATGTGCTACGGGCTCTCCGTATTTATGTGAAGAGAACCGCCTCCCTTAGGAGACCTGATTCTCTCTGTCCATTTTGGTTTTCACAAACGTGGCTGGCCTGCTAATAAGCAGACCTTGGCCAGATGGATTAGAATAGTGATTGCACAAGCTTATGTACAGGCTGGAATTCCAGCTCCTGCTACTATCAAGGCCCATTCTACTCAGTCTGTTGGACCTTCTTGGGCGGCCCGCCGTGGCGCGTCCCTAGAACAATTGTGCAAGGCGGCTACATGGTCCTCAGTGAACACGTTCATCAGGTTCTATGCTTTTGATACTTCCGCCTCCCAGGATGCTTCCTTTGGATGCCGGGTTCTTGTGCCCGCTCCCATGAGGAACTGCTTTAGGACATCCCCAATGTTATTCCCTGTGGAATACCAGTGTACCCTGCTGCAGAAAAGGAGATTTATGGTAAGAACTTACCTTTGTTAAATCTCTTTCTGCAAGGTACACTGGATTCCACAGGGCGCCCATCCTGACGCACATAGCTTCTTTGGGTTTGTATGGCATTAGCCGCTGGTACCTTCTCCTGTTGTGAGAATGTGGTTCGCTGTGGCTACTAACTGTTATCGTCTCTTGTACCTGCTACTGCATTGGACTGGTTAACAAAACTAAACTCCAGTGCCTGGAGGTGGGGCTATAAAGGAGGCGGTGCAAGGCATCCTGGGAACAGTCAAAGCTTTAGCCTGTTGGTGCCTCGGATCAAGATCCAACTCTACACCTCAATGTTATTCCCTGTGGAATCCAGTGTACCTCGCAGAAAGAGATTTAACAAAGGTAAGTTCTTACCATAAATCTCCTTTTTGACATAATGTAACATCTTGAAAATAGCATGTTAAATAGTAGTAAACAAAGCCACCAATTACATATTATTTAGTTGGTATCCTCATACAATAATTGTACAGTATGTGGTAATACATTATTAAAGATATGTTGTAAGTTGTGGAGGATACAGTAGAGGGCACTGCAGTGAGTTGCAGAGCAGCAATAGTGGAATGTTCTAGATATTTCTGTCTCATAAACCGGAAGTTTCTCTTGAAAGCTGACATCTATCCATGTGTGCTCTCTACAACTTCCTATACAGGTCAGTAAAAGACACCTAGACATTTATTAGCTCATAAAAGAATAACCGGGGCAAGGTTTTTTCTAAACCTTTTTTATAATAGTGTGTCTTATGTGAAGTATAGCAGTATGACGAGACATGATAGGTTCGCAGATAAGTAAATGAAAACTGTTGTTTTGTTAAATAATAAAATGCTCATACATATTGCATAAAATAGTTACTGGAGATTGCTATGGAATAACTGATTATTAAAGTACTTCAGTCAGATCCACACACACTGCAGACTTGTTAGGAGTAGCTGCTACTGGGCATGTGCAGCATCTCTATTTCCTTCCAGGGCTGTGGATATGTCAGAATGGGTGGAGGGGAATTAGGCAGCAGGAAGCTGTAGTAGCACAGATTATGTCATCAGATGAGTGATGATATCATATGCCCTAACTAGTGCCGTAACTAGGTATTTTGGTGCTGTGTGCAAGAAATGGCATTGGCGCCCCCCCCCCCCCAACGCAAGACAGGAGCAGTGCGCGCCGCAGGCGCGCAAGAAATATATAGGGGCGTGGCTTCATGGGGAAGGGGCATGGCCACAAAATAATGGCAATTCATACTACGGTGCATAGTAGTCTCCATTATTCAAATTACGCTGCACAGTAGAGCCACTACACCGGGTAGAGCCCCTTTTTACACATTGCGGCAGACAGCGTCCCCCTTTTTACACATTACGGCAGACAGCGTCCCCCTTTTTACACATTACGGCAGACAGTCCCCCTTATTACACATTACGGCTGACAGAGTCCCCCTTATTACACATTACGGCAGACGGCATCCCCTTTTTTACACATTACGGCAGACAACGTCCCCCTTATTACACATTACGGCAGACAGCGTCCCCCTTTTACACATTACGGCAGACAGTTCCCCTTATTACACATTACGGCAGACGGCATCCCCTTTTTTACACATTACGGCAGACAACGTCCCCCTTATTACACATTACGGCAGACAGCGTCCCCCTTATTACACATTACGGCAGACAGCGTCCCCTTTTTGTACACATTATGGCAGCCAGTCCCCCTTTTTACACATTGCGGCAGCCAGTCCCCCTTTTTACACATTGCGGCAGCCAATCCCCCTTTTTACACATTGCGGCAGACAGACACCAGAGAGAGAGAGAAAAAGAGAGAGAGACAGAAGGGGAGAGAGAGAGAAAAAAAGAAAGAGAGAGAGACAGAAAGAGAAAGAGAGAGAGAGAGAGAGAGAGAGACAGAAAGGGAGAGAGAGATATATACTTACCATCTCTCAGGTTCCTCGTGCTGGCAGAGATCCCGGGCAGCCGCAGGGGAGAAGGAGGAGGAGGGAGGGGGACTTGAGCCGCAGCAGCGCTATGTCATTGGTAGCTGCGCCGCTGCAGCACTCCCCTCTCCTTCCGTATTGGCTGGCCGCTGCTGAGAATGCTGGGATGAGGAAACCGCATCCCAGCATTCACAGCAGCGCCGGGCAGCCAGTACAGAAGGAGAGGGGAGTGCTGCAGCGGCACCGCTATCAATGAAATAGCGCTGCTGCGGCTCAAGTCCCCCTCCCTCCTCCTCCTTCTCTGCCTCCGGCGCTGCTCTCCCTCCAGCGCGGCGCACGGCACCCAGCAGAGGCGGCATGTAATGAGTCAATTTGACTCATTGCATGCCACTCGCCGTGCGCCCTCAGTGTAACTGCGCTGTGTGCCAGGCACACCTGGCACATAGGTAGTTACGGCGCTGGCCCTAACTGTCATGATTTTGCGCTTTTCGGGCAGCAGTGTCCCTTGGGGGTGGGGTACTCTGTCTCCACTGCTTTGCTATGCATGTCTGCAGTGTCCATTTAGTGCAAGTACCTGCCGGAGTGCTGGGCCATCCCCAGTGGGATCAGTGAAGGGGCATGACATTCAGTCACACCTCCAAAATGTCATACATCATGGGGCATGGCCCCCACTGAGCACTATTCACCAATCTCTGCATTCTGAATGCATAGATCAGCAGTGGGGCCTACCACTGGTGGATCTTTTGCCACTGGGGAATAGAGATGGCTATCGACCATGGAGAGTTGGCAGATATCAATGGTTAACTACGGATTGTCAATAGTTTTGCTATTGATGACAGAGAGCTAAAGGTTCCATGTCATCAATGGCTGAATTCAACTGAATCGCCTTTTGTTCTCTCTCCAGGCACAGAGCTTAGCCCCTTCCACAGATGGCATGTTAAGCCCGCCCCCTTTTTTTATTGGCCCGCGGCCTGGCCAGCAACTTTAATCGGTGGCCATCGAGTGGTGCAAGTCATCGATGGTTCGCCATATATGGTTTATGTGCCTCCGACGGCTATCATCGATGGTACCATAGAAGGCAACCATCGATGGAGAGCCCACCGATGGCTAACCCTACTGGTGAGTGGGAGTAATGCTACTGGGGGAGCCTATTGTCAGAGGGGAAGTGGGTTGTTGCAGTAAAGTTATAATAAGTGTATGTGCTAGGCACACTCTAGGCATTTTCTATCATCATTTTTTTAAATATTTTAAAAGATGCTTTTACAGTAACTTAGACATTACTATTTAATTATGGTATGTAAATTTTAGGAAAAATCTATTAGCTAGTTAGGTGGTAATGGGTTAATAATTATGTCTCCAACAGTGGCGGATTGAGCGGGGGGCGATTAGGGCGAACGCCCCCCCTACACATACCGGCACCGGGATGGAGGCCGGGTCCCGCCGCGGTGTTGGGAACGAGGTGGAGAGCGGTGCAGCGCGGCGGGGGAAGGGGAGAGAGAGAGAGCGTCCTCACGTGCATACAGCGGCTGAGCGGCCTCTGTTCTGACCACGCCCCCTCCTTCCTGTACGCGCGTCAGGACGCTCTCTCTCTCTCCCCGTCCCCCGCCGCGCTGCCCGCTCTCCACCTCGTTCCCAATGCCGCGGCGGCACCCGGCCTCCATCCGACTCCTCATGCTGCTGGCTGCAGCAGGTGTCACTGTCTGCCAGCCATGTCTCCTACCCTCCAAACTTTAAGTAAGTGTGTGTGTGTGCCCCCTCTGTGTTCCATGTCTCCCCCCTTCGCTCCTAGCTAAAGTGCCTGTGTTCCATGTCTCCCCCCTCTTCTCCTAACTAAAGTGTATGTGTCCCTGCATTATTTTGGCTCATTCAGTGTACTGTAATGTGAATTTCGGCTCATACATTGTGCTATAATGTGAATTTTGGCTCATTCTGCGTGCTATAATGTGAATTTCGGCTCATTCAGTGTGCTATAACGTGAATTTTGGCTCATTCTGCGTGCTATAACGTGAATTTTGGCTCATTCAGTGTGCTATAGGGGTATATGCAATTGCGGTCGAATTCCCGAAATTGTCGAATTTCGGGTATTTTTCGCAAAAAATAATAATTCGTCAATGCAATTCAGTGCTTTCCGTCAAAAAAACGGACTTTCAAAATTCGACTTTTTGAAATTCGACTTTTTGCAAATTCGACTTTTCTGCAATGATACAAGTGCTGCAATTCGACAAAAGCATATTCAATTCAAGTTTGGAAATTAGACAGCAGTGCTTTTAAGGGTATATGCAATTGCGGTCGAATTCCCGAAATTGTCGAATTTCGGGTCATTTTCGCCAAAAAAAAAAAAAATCGTCAATGCAATTCAGTGCTTTCCGTCAAAAAAACGGACTTTCAAAATTCGACTTTTTGAAATTCGACTTTTTGCAAATTCGACTTTTCTGCAATGATACAAGTGCTGCAATTCGACAAAAGCATATTCAATTCAAGTTTGGAAATTCGACAGCAGTGCTTTTAGACAGTAAATTATTCATTTTCAATCCGCCACACTTTGGAGGGTGAAAACAATAAAAAAAAATGTAAACATGTTTTTTTTGGTGTTTTTTTTGGGGGGAATAGCATATCTATTTATATTAGAAGGGATTAGGTACTTTTTTTTTTTTTTGGAGGCACAAGTATTATTTATATATTTTTTTAAATATTATTATTATTATTATTTTTTTTTTAGTGCTGGAACGGTAAAAAAAAAATAAAAAATGGCGTGGGGTCCCCCCTCCAAAGCATAACCAGCCTCGGGCTCTTCCGTGGCGCTCACCTGATTGGCTGTGCGCTGTCTGTGCTGTGACAGCGCATCGCACAGCTTTCTCCATTACTTACAATGGTGGGAACTTTGTCGTCTGCGGGGGTTACCCGCGGTCAGCCGCTGACCGGCGGGTGACCTCACCGCTAGCCGCAAAGTTCCCACCATTGAATATAATGGACGGAGCTGTGCGATGCGCTGTCTGACAGCTCGGACAGCGCACAGCAAATCAGGTGAGCGCCACGGAAGTAGCGCTTCCTGATTGGCTGAAGGGACTTCAGTGACAGGAGTCACGTGGTGTCCCGGCATTCGGGGTAAGGGGTCTCATGTGTCAGCATGGGACCCCTTTCAGTCCGGTGGTCCGTGTGTCCGTTTTCTTTTTTTGCCAAGTACGTGGATTTATCCCTGGACCCTGGCTGAGGTGAGTATATTGATCTTTTCTTTTCAGGTATCCGTGGATTCTACATGGAGAAGAGGACCGATGTCGGCGTGTGAACATAGGTAAGTATGTGTGTGTCGGCAGTATGAAATAAAGTTTTACTGTCACGGTGTGTGTGTCCTGTTTTTATTTGGGTATTTTTTTTCCAGTAGAACTACAGGTACCAGCGGGCCCGTTTTTCTCCCGCATGCTGGTACTTGTGGTTCTCCAAGTACCAGCTTGCGGGGGAGGCTTGCTGGGACTTGTAGTTCTTCTGGAAAAAAACAATATTCTTGTCATTTTACTCTAGGCTATCAGCCTCCCATCCGCAGACATTGGATGGGGGGGACAGCCTCGGGCTTCACCCCTGGCCCTTGGGTGGCTGGGGGGGACACACACCTTGATTGAAGGGGTCCCCACTCCCCCAGGGTACCCCGGCCAGGGGTGACTAGTTGGATATTTAATGCCACGGCCGCAGGGCACTGCATAAAAGTGACCCCCGGCTGTGGCATTATCTGTCCAGCTAGTGGAGCCCGATGCTGGTGTAAAAAATACGGGGGACCCCTGCTCTTTTTGTCCCCCGTATTTTTTGCACCAGCACCAGGCGCAGAGCCCGGTGCTGGTTTTAAAAATACGGGGGATCCCTGCCCAATTTTTCCCCCGCATTTTTGGAACCAGGACCAGCTCGAAGAGCCCGAGGCTGGTTATGCTTTGGAGGGGGGACCCCACGCCATTTTTTTTCCGGGTTTTCCCCGTTTTTTCCCGTTTTTTTTAATTCGCGTCAAAATCCGGCAAATCGGCCGTTTTTCGCCCGCGGGACTGTCGAATCCGTTTTTCATTGAATATGGTGAATTCCGGCAGCCACCTGCCGGAATTCACCTGTCGAATTGTGTCGAATTTAAAAACGGCGATAATTTGCCGCGATTCGCCGTGAATTGCATATACCCCTTAGACAGCAAATTCGTCATTTTCAATCCGCCACACTTTGGAGGGTGAAACCAATAAAAAAAATTTAAAACATGTTTTTTTTGTGGGTTTTTTTCGTGGTAATATCAGATCTATTTATATTAGAAGGGATTAGGTACTTGGTTTGTCTTTTTGGGAGGCACAAGTATTATTTATATATTTTTAAAAATATTTTTTTTTATTTTTTTTTATAGATGGAATGGTGAAATCCCTGAAAAAAATGGCGTGGGGTCCCCCCTCCAAAGCATAACCAGCCTCGGGCTCTTCGAGCTGGTCCTGGTTCTAAAAATGTGGGGAAAAAATTGACAGGGGATCCCCCGTATTTTTAAAACCAGCACCGGGCTCTGCGCCTGGTGCTGGTGCAAAAAATACGGGGGACAAAACGAGTAGGGGTCCCCCGTATTTTTTACACCAGCACCAGGCGCAGAGCCCGGTGCTGGTTTTAAAAATACGGGGGATCCCTGCCCAATTTTTCCCCGCATTTTTAGAACCAGGACCAGCTCGAAGAGCCCGAGGCTGGTTATGCTTTGAAGGGGGGACCCCACGCCATTTTTTTTATGTGTTTTTCCCGTTTTTTCCCGTTTTTTAAAATCGCTGCAAAATCCGGCAAATCGGCCGTTTTTCGCCCGCGGGACTGTCGAATCCGTTTTTCATTGAATATGGTGAATTCCGGCAGCCACCTGCCGGAATTCACCTGTCGAATTGTGTCGAATTAAAAAACGGCGATAATTTGCCGTGATTCGCCGTGAATTGCATATACCCAATAATGTGCATTTCGGCTCATTCTGCGTGCTATGATGTGCATTTCGGCTCA